>NC_133422.1:103106875-103411406 GCF_049350105.2 Macaca mulatta | reverse complement strand
AGATATTTTCTATCATTAGTAAATTTCAATTTCAACTTAAATACACTTGGATATTTTCAGGGCACAAACATCAAAATCCAAGTATTCTTGATATTCCTCAGGGGGACTCTGGACCTCCCTCCCTTTTGAGTTCCTCCCACTTACTTCTGGGAAAGGGATAATCTAAGATTTGAAATAAAAGTGAAAGAAAAAGAAAACAGTGAGTGATTTAAAGAGCAATGTTAACATATTGAATATTCATGGAAACTCTAGGAGTTTCGGGTGATAGTTATCCCTTTTGGACAGAAGAAGAAAATGAGGTATGGAAGATCCAGTGAGCTGCCCAAGGCCAGCGGGCACAAAGTAAACGAGCCAGGACTCAACCCCAGGCCTTGTGGCTCGTAAGGACTAGAGGGAACTCAGAGCTTAGAATCAAGCAAACATCTGCCTTTGGAGCTCACTGAATGCATTGCCGATGGTGATGAACTTGGCCCTCTGCATATTCTGGGTGCAGTTAAAAGCGTGGCCTTATGGACTCTCAATGTCTTCCAGTCCTTTACAAGAAAGCTCTTCTAAAAGTCTTTCACCCTGTTTTTGGTGAACAGAATTCTCTTCAATAATGAATATTCCAGAAGAGGAGATCATTTTCTTGTTTGAGAACTTACCTGGTCAACAGCTAAGATTTACCTTGATAAAGAGAATGACTCCGTTTGGAAAATCTAGCTGCTAAGCGAGATTTGGGACATGGCTGGTCATATGCTCTTTTCACAAGCCCCCTCAGCCAAATAAGATTTGTGAGGATGCACTGAGGCCAGTGTTCTTGGCACCCCTTTATTAGCACTGGCTCCTTTGCAGAGGCAGCCTGATTAAACCATTAATAACTCCATCATGATACTAGAAATAGTCAACTTCAAAAGTGGTTTATTCCCAATTAAATAAAAAGCAGCTGAAAGGAACACAGGAGACCATGGAGTCCGGTCCCCTAATTTTATAGCCGGGTAAAGAGAATCAGTGACATTCACCTGAGTTTACAACCCGATGGCCAACCTGCAATTTGATCTAGAAGGCCCTTTTCCATGTGCCCAGCTACTTTGCATGAAGATGGTTTTACAACCTGATTTGTCGCTCCCAGGAAACAGGTGACTTGCGAGTAAATTAGAAAAAGAAAGAGCTCACTAAAAATGTCGCTATCACGTATTTTTGAAGATCCAAAACAATAAAGTGGTTATTTGATAAGAATGAAGACAGTATATTATTTTACTTTATCTGTGCATGTTCAGTGAGACAATTTTGTGTACTATATAAAAAACTGCACACACTCAAAAGTGAATGAAAATTTATGGTTTTGTACCCTTAAAAGACAAGGAATGATCTTGTGCAGAAGAGAAAGAACTGTCATTCCCTTTCCAGGAACAGATCCTAAGTGGTCACGTACCCATAAGGAGATGGGTGCAACAGGATGAGAGTGGGTGTTGGAAGTTTCTGGAAGTCAATGGGAAGGACAAGGGCACGAACTTTTCTTTCTTGAAGGAGAAGAAACTATTTCCCCCACTTTTTTTTCACAATGAACAAAAACTGTATAGCCCTACAAAATACTTTATTGCGTACTATGCTACACATAATCTGTAAACACATATTTTCAGGACCAAAACTTTTTGGAAAACATACAAGAATATGCCATTAATATCATAAATTGATTTGTATGTCACACAATGTAAACCTCTTTGCATGCTCAGATGAAAAATACAAATTGGTAGGGATTCGGGCAATGATATCAGCAAATTACCTTAAGTCTCAAATAAAAGGTGCTGTATGGCTAAAACTAAGTCATTGTTGGCAAAGTTTTCCTTTTATTTATACAGTAACTTTTTATAAACTTGTCTGTGCAGTGATAGTAAGATGTTTTATAAGTCACTCAATCCTGAAGGAGGGTTGCACTTATACCAGCGAACCTAAATAATCATATTTTAAAATACATAATCAGATCAGGGAAAATACTGGACTAGAAGCCAGACTAGAAGGTTATTTATAAATTACATTTTCCCCCAAACAAGAAACAGTCCTTATTTATCTATAGTTAGTGTTTCATAAAACTGAGGCTGGTATTTTTTTTATATTATGATTTGTGGTTATATCTCTGATGAAAGATTTGACATTAAATTATAAAAGTATAACTAATAGTAACAATGAAAGAAACAGCACCTATCAATCTTCAAATTAGTATGATGATACTCCCTGTCCAATAAAATGGTAAAAACTGTTTCATAAATGCTGATAATTTAAAGAAAAACAGTCTACCATAAAGTATAAACTCAATCTGTAATCAACACTTATTTGACCTGGTTTGAGAGAGAGTAGCATCACTCCAATTTGATTAACTATTTTAGTGAACATTTACAATTCAGAATGCTTTTACAGGGGACTAACTTGAATGACTCAGCTCTCTTTAAAATGTATGTGAAGTAGTTTAAGTTAATGTGTTTTTTATTTTTCTTTCATAAAGAGTCTTGGCAGCAGATTGAATTATTTAAAAGTATCACTAATGTATAACAAAAGTATCATTTACTGATAGCTTCTTAAAGTATTCAGGGTGCCCATTTTTTTTGAGCAGTGATGATTTCATTCTTAAACTGAAAATCATTTTAAAGCAAAAATTCATACAATGCATCTCCATTACTCTTTGTTACAAGATGGATTTTGTCCTAAAAAAAACCCAAAAACTACATACTGAGGTCTTCATCTCCAATACCTTAGAATATAACCTTCTTTGGGAATAGCATCAATGCAGAGATCCAGTCGTCACCCCTTGTCTTCAGTTAATACATTCTAAGATCCCAGTAGACCCCCGAAACTGAGGATAGTATCAAACTCTGTATGCATGATGTTTTTCTATACTTACACATCTATGATAAAATTTAATTTATAAATTAGGCACAGCAAGAAATTAACACAGCAACTAATAATACAATAGGACAGTTGTAACAATATGCTGTTCACAATTCCAGGGGTAGGAGATTGTTTCCTACCATGGATCTTAGCAACCTCAGCATACAATTTGTTTTCTTTCCTTATTAAGTTGAGAACATTCACCTTTTCATGAAAAGGAAGCACTTTTCAGTTTCTCTTTGGGCTATGCAAATTTCCAGCCTCACCACTCCTATACTCTGATGCCATTATTAAGTAAAATAAGAGTTACTTGAACACAAACACCAGGAAACTGGCACCATCTGATAACTGAGAGAGCTTCTACGTGATTAACAGGTGGGTAGCGGAGACATCGTGGATACACTGAACAAAGGGGCAATTCACCTCCCAGGCTGGATGGAGTTGGAGGGCAGGAGATTTCATCACATTACTCAGAATAATATGCAATTGAAAACTTATGAACTGTTTACTTTGAGAATGTTCTGTTTAATATTTTTGAACCACAGTTGAACTCAGGTAACTGAAACCACAGAAAGCGAAACCTTAGTTTAGGGTGAAACTACTGTACTCAAGTTACAATAAGGTCATACTGGAGTAGGGTGTGTCCTAATTCAATGAGCTACTCCATACTGGAGTAGGGTGCGACCAGTGTCCTTTGGAGAAGAGAAGAGACACAGGGAAAAGGCCATGAGTCAAAAGAGGCGGAGACTGGAGCAATGCATCTCCAAGCCACGGAGCACTAAGGATCAGCAGCAACCATCAGAGCTAGGAATGGGCAGGGGAGGTCCCCCCAGAGAAGCCAAGAGCTCGTGCATCTACAGACACCTGAATTCCAGACTTCTACCCTCCAGAACTGTGAGACAATTAATTTCTGTTGTTTCCAGCCACCACATTGGTGTTCATTTGCTACTGCAGCTTTCGAACACTGACATCTAACACGTTCTAATATCAACCCTGTTCAGTCTATGCTAACAGGCACAGGAGACAAGTACATGCTATTAAGCTACTCTGGGAGACATGGGAACATCAGATCCACAGCTGAAAGAGTGCTTTCATTTTTGGACTTAAATAATGTTGAGCCCTAGGCAGCATCTGTAAAATTATCTGGTCCAGCTGGTGTCTGTCCCTTCCTCTTGCTTAGGCACAGCCAGCGTAGGCGTGAGAGAGTGCGTGGCAGACGTGAGGATGTTGCATGGCAGGTTCTGATGACCAAGTAAAGACGTTCCTTCTCGGAAACATCGACCTGCTCTTTGTAGTATGCACAATATACCTTTGTACTCAAAACCCTTTCCATGTGGTAAGGGATACTTGAAGAAATCTGTCCTCTTTCTCTTGAGTTATTTCTTTTTCAGTGTAAACATTTTTAGTTTTGTCAACAGTTTACTCCAAAAACATGACATTGGAACTTTCACTCTCCTGATAAACATTTTCTGAACATATTCCTTTTATTTCTCTTCTTAAAAACAGGAAACAACTGAGTTCCCAGTCTCACCCCTTCAGGGCACTGTGGGTCCTACCACATTTATGATCTAGGCAGTAGACTTCTATGAATGCCATCTCAGCACTGGCTTTGTTACTTTGTTTATAGCAGTTTATTACTCTTAAATAAAAACATTGAAAATGATCACCAAATCACTTGGCCAGAGTTTTAAAAGAACACAGCAGGAAGCTATGAAACAAACAAACATAGGTGATAAGAAATAAATTAAGGATGTAAATTAGGGGAACAGAACTAGTAAAAAGGCCATCCAGAAAGTGGAGAAAGGTGGAGCACGCCTGTCATCAATGCCCCGATTGCCATTTCCATAAGAGAAAAATAAACTCTACACAAGACTGAAATTACATCGAAATTACGGTCACTGTTCCTCAAGGATTCAGAGAACTTTTCTGGGCCTCGAACTGCTCCAGGCCCATCATTATGAATATGCATCACCTCTGGGTCTCAATGCTGCCTGGACAAGCTGCCCGAGAGGTATATGTGGGGCTGATTACGCTGAAGATGTGAGGGACCACGTGTTCACTGAGATTGTTGATTAACAGAAGGCTCAGTTAATCAGTGTTTACAACAAAGTTTTCCAGTTCTTTTTAATATGTATATATAATTATTTTCTAAATTAACGTTCCTAAAGAAAAGGACCCTCTAAACTCTATCCAGAAAAATAAACGAGGAAAAAAAAAAAAGAAAAAAAAAGTTAGTAATGGATGACACCTTCAGAAGCCAGTTATTTTCTCTCCCTCTTGGTAAAGGAAACATGAAATTGAGAAGAAAAATTCATGCTGGTGATACCTCAGATGAGCTTCTCCTCCTTGCACTAGTTGTGCATAAACACGAGTGGCCTGCTTTCAGCTCTCAGAGCTCTCAGACACTCATGTCCCATGAATCACCTGGGAATCTTGTTAAACTGCAGTCTCCACCAGCCAGTCTGGAGTATGGCGTCAGATTCTGCGTCTCCAACAAACTCCTGAGTGATGACGCGGCGCTTGTCCTTGGGCCACATCTTTGAGTGGCAAGCGGCTGGAACACGGAGCTTTCCATGTTTCAGCTTCCTACTTTTGGAGAACTTACTACCCACTTAGAGAACATCGCCACAGCCCACCAGTCACTAAGAGCTCAGCGGGGAACCTGTGCTCAGTATTACAGAAGTAAATCCGGCCCCTTCCCCTGGAGGAGCACACCCGGCCAGGTGTTAGGAAACCGAGACTGGAAAACCAGAGCTTGAGGCTCAAGATAGTTCTCCGACGAGGTCTTCATAAAAAGGCAGACCTTCAGAACTCTAAGTCATGCATTTAAAAAACAAATCAACGAACAAATAGCTTTCCTTTTGCTGCACAACTTAACCTTCTAACTTCAACATCTAAAAGCATCTTTTTTTTTTTTTTTTTTTTTTTTTTGGAGACAGAGTTTTGCTCTCGTTGTCCAGGCTGGAGTGCAATGGTGCGATCTCTGCTCACCACAACCTCCTCCGCCTCCCAGGTTCAAGCGATTCTTCTGTCTCAGCCTTCTGAGTAGCTGGGATTACAGGCATGTACCACTACACCTGGATAATTTTGTATTTTTAGTAGAGATGAGTTTCCCCATGTTGGTCAGGCTGGTCTCAAACTCCTGACCTCAGGTGATCCGCCCACCTTGGCCTCCCAAACTGCTGGGATTACTGGCGTGAGCCACCATGCCCAGTGCATCTTTTCTTACTCTTTTGATGCATGTTACTCGTCACATTTAATTAGTAGAAATCTGATTCTGACACAGACTTGCTGCAAAATGCAATTATTTTGTTTCTAGATTATAGTCAAAACTAACTTTTGTTTCCTGAAGGGAAAATAGGGCAACTTTAAAAAGCCAAATAAAATTAAGCTCTTTCGGAAATCATTTATAATAATTGGAAAATGTTTAAGTGCTGACAGCTGTTGTAAAAGTTTTTTTAAATATTCAAGTATACCAAAAATTCTACCTATGATTGTATTTATATTATTAATTTGCATGAATTTGTTTTAATTGGAAAGATGTAAAATCCTAGGTGAATTATAAATTAGTTGAATTTTAAATAAGGAGTTTTCATAAAATATACTTTAAGTATTTAAATCAAATATGAAACAGTGTCTGTTTGGGTTTAGTTTGGTGATTATTTTGATGTTTAGATTTAATTCAATCATTTAACTATATGGATTCAGTTTTACTTCAAATAGATTTCAATGTGTGTTATGTGAAGAAATTATATATAATACTAAGGTATTATTTATTTAATTAAAGTACTTGAGTTTGTTTCTATGTTCAGCAAGGATGATTCCTTTCAGCTATTTTTGGTTTGGGTTTGGTTTCTCATTATATAGTCTATAAAATAATCATCTTGAAAAGGTCCAGCTTGCATTTGAGAATATTTTTCAATTCACAATAACTTCAGCACTTGTCACCTGATATCCCAGGTACGTATACACACACACACATACACACACACACACACACCCTCAACTGAGTGCCTGACTGTTGATCCTTGTTCTAATGTAACACAAACTTTCCAGAAGTATCTTAAGCTGTTTACAGATATGGTTGTGATGAAGAATAGATTTTTTCTCCCAGCATTGATTCATACATGGTGTCTCCATCATGTGCTTGTGTGCGACGTGCCCGCATGCTGCTTCCGCACAGGAAATCCACATTGGCAAATGCTGCACTTACCTCCAGTTAGCTGTTGTTTCCTCTCACAGAACTGCAGTTCAAAATACTTGATGAAGCAACTGGACAAATCATTAAGTGTGGTCTTGGCATGTCCAAAGGCTTCTAAGATGCACATGACCTGTGGGAGAGGAGAACATTTTACTGAACTACTCATATTTTAAAAAATAAAATTGATGAGTAATAGTCAGCAACGATGCAAGGAATACTTCTTGGTCTGAAAGTTTCTCTCCTGCTCATATAATGCCATATTGAATTTTTAAGACTCCTTTTTCCTCAAAGGCAAGCTACTAGCATCCTATGCCTCAAATTGTGGCTACTGTTCATGAAGCAATAATAGACAGAGGACTTCACGACACTGCACTCTCCTTGCACATAAGAGAAGGAAAGCCATTCTCTTCACACACAGCCCCAAGCTTAACAAATGTTATTGAGATTTCACACCTGAATAGAACAGTAAAATAGCGTTTGCATTTTGGAAGGGAGGGAGTCATTTGAATTAATATAAGCAATAGTCAGAATGTATTTTACAGTAATACATTTACTTAAACATCAGGATAGAACATTCCTTTGAATCCTTATTTACTTTCCACTAATACTCTTTTCAACCCTGACCCCAGTTTATCCTCCCTGTATTGTGCTTTGGCCTCACACCAACTATTCTCTCCCACAAGGCAACAGCAAAACTCCCAGCTGAGCTGCTGTGCTGCCTTTTCTCGCTGCCCTGTGTTTTGTTGCAGATTGGCAAGTTTGTGGCTTTGCAATTGCTATGATAAAGCTCCTCAGACCAACCCTGGGGGCTGAAATTCTTCCTTGACATGTTTCCTTAACCATTAACAGTAGAATAAAAGTCACTGCTTCTTCGTCAATTGACTCTGCCTGTGAAGGTGATGGGGACCAGCAATTCTCCAACATGTATGAAAATCTGGAGGGTTCACGGGTGTCTCTCTTTCATGATAGTTGCGTTCCATGCGGTTTCTGCGTCAGCCACAGGAGGGAGTACAGTAACACCTTATTGATATGTGGACTACTTTTCCTGTTCCCTAGGGTTTCTAGTAGTGTTTTTTGAGAACACTATCCTATTTTTTTAAGTGCTTTGATCCCACTCTTTTTTTTAATTTATTTTTTATTTTATTTTTTGAGACAGAGTCTCGCTCTGTCACCCGGGCTGGACTGCAGTGGTGCGATCTCAGCTCACTGCAGTGGTGTGATCTCGGCTCACTGCAACCTCTGCCTCCTGGATTCAAGCAATTCTCCTGCCTCAGCCTCTGGGGTAGCTGGGATTACAGGGGCATGCCGCCACGCCTAGCTAATTTTTGTATTTTTAGTAGCAGAGACAGGGTTTCACCATGTTAGCCAGGCTGGTCTCAAACTCCTGACCTCGGGTGATCTGCCCACCTCCGCCTCCCAAAGTGCTGGGATTACAGGCATGAGCCACCGCACCCGGCCGCTTTGATATCACTTTTAAATTTCCTGGCCTTTGCTACATTAAGGAGTTGAATTAACCTGGAAGTATTTTATATTGTGAAAGATTATAAAACACTTTGACGCTAACCACAAATTAAAATATGCTACAAGTTGTGATAATAGTGAAGTATGTTAAAACTTCTGTGTTTGAAGTTTGAATTTGGGAGACAAACACATATTCATTCCTTACAAAAACTTTATGCTTTAGGTCTGTATATAATAACCTAATTTTAAAGATGATAAAAGTAAATTGATAGCAGTGATAACAGCAATGTTTTCTGGGGAAAAAATGAAATAGTAACTTCGTTTTTGTATCTTTTCCTATAATCGAACATGAAATCTGTAGTGATGATATACATACAGTGAAAACAGCATAATGATAGCACATTTTAAATATTAATAATATTACATTAAACAATTATTTTAAAAATCTTAAAAATAGGATAATCTTTTAAAATATTGTGCTTCTAGTTATTCTAGTGTTGTGTCTGATCAGTAATGTGTTGATTATTCTTGGAAAAACGACATGACAGGTAATTAATAACTTGTTCCCCAAACAGTCAATATAGGGAAATGGTTAAATGCATGCGCCTGGAAGTGAGAAGGAGCTACCCCCACACCCCGACACTGCTACCGAGAACTGATGTAACACTGAGGAGGTCTTCTGAATTCCTCAAACCTCATTTGTCGTTAATTCTCAAGCAGGAATAACTCCTTCAGTGTTTGTCAGTGTCTGTTGTGTAAAGCACTCAGCTTTTCGTCTGGCACAGAGAAAACATTCAGCAAATAAGAACAGTGAATTTTACGTTTGTGAGTAGCAATAGACAACATTCCTGTCATGCTCACTATGTGCCAGGCAGTGTTCTAACGTGAGATGTGTCTGTGCTTGTGTGTTCTCTGTTAACTCTCGGAACCAGTGTATATTACACAGCTTTATAAGAAAAATGACATAGACGAAGTAGTTTTCCCAAGGCTCAAAGGTTGTCAACAATGAACCTGGGAGTTGAACCTGGGTGAGCTGGCTTTCAGAATCACACACTTCACCACCACACTATGCAGTAATCACTGCTGAAATACCAATAAAGGCATAAAAGGCATGAAATGAATATAAAACTACAACTACTTAACAAAATGTAAATACTCCATGGCATTCTTTCACTGTACATTGTCATCCATGAGTCAAGATTAAAATGCTAAATAAACTAGGCAATAACCAGTTTTTATCTTTAATTAGCCATTTGGCCAATAGGTGGCACTAAATAAATGTATTAAGGGAAATAGTGAAACAAAACTGGCATTATTCCGCTGCTCACCTTAATTTCAAAAACAATAATGACAACATTGCACAGTAACAAAATTTAAATAAAAATATAAATGAAGAAAATTAAATATATATATTCTCAATATTTACTTATTCAAATTTTATTGCCTTTTTTTCTATTTATAATGTATGGTATTTTTTCTACAAATTTATGTCCCTATAAGTTGTGGACTATTATGGCAGGAGTTAATCTACTGTATTTTCTAAAAGTAAAAACTTGCTGCATCCTCAATAAAAAATACTAAATCAGGGGCCGGGCGCGGTGGCTCACGCCTGTAATCCCAGCACTTTCGGAGGCCGAGATGGGCGGATCACGAGGTCAGGAGATCAAGACCATCCTGGCGAACATGGTGAAACCCCGTCTCTATTAAAAATACAAAAAATTAGCCGGGCGTGGTGGCGGGCGCCTGTAGTCCCAGCTACTCGGGAGGCTGAGGCAGGAGAATGGCGGGAACCTGGGAGGGGGAGCTTGCAGTGAGCCGAGATGGCGCCACTGCACTCCAGCCTGGGCGACAGAGCGAGACTCCATCTAAAAAATATATATATATTAAATCAATCGATATCAGCCCACTAGTCTGCTCTCTGAAAGCTATTGCATAGTAAATCCTTATTTAAGTGATTTCAATGGAATTGAATATTCTTAAAGTTGAAGTTCACTTGAGCCAGCGTTGGTGAAAGTTCCAGGTAGTTTCTTCCTGAAACGTGACTTTTCTATTCCAATAAATTTAATGTCATGGAAAATCCCCTGCTTCCAGTGTTTGAAATTCAAATGCAGGGATTAGAAACAAAACAGCCCTTCCTAACTGCTCTTAAATGGCTCTGAAATTGTATGGGGGAACAAAGCCATGTCTGTGGTGATCGGGTTCCACCCGTCCATCTACCAGGGGGTAAAGTGCACTTGAAGCACAGGACAAAGAATGTGAGCTTAGGCAGGCTTTTAAGATGGGCCAAATGAGGTGTAAGACTGACAGAAATACTTCAGTCACGTCTCTTAAGAATAAGTTTTTGACCTGCATATAATCGCCAAAAGTCATTTCTGGACCTCAGTGCTGCACTCTCTCACTTTCTAGTTGTTACCAACTAAATCTTCCTCCTCCCCTCTCTTCTCCCGAAACCTCCTTCAGGGAGAGTACTGTCTGCTGTGACAGTGTGAAACTTATAGTTTCCACTCAAACCCTTTCACTTTGGGTTCTCTTGCTCCCCACACTCCACTGAAATGGCAATCTTTATTTTAACAATGATGCCATTGTCAACCACAGAAACACTTTCTCCACTCCTCAGCATCTGCACAAAACTACACTGAAGACCACCCCAACACATCCTGACTGATACGGTTTGGCTCTGTGTCCCCACCCAAATCTCAAGTCAAATTGCAATTCCCACATGTCAAAGGAGATACCTGGTGGGGGGTGATTGAATCATGGGGGGCAGTTTTCCCCATGCTGTTCTCATGATCATGAGGGCATTCTCATGAGATCTATGGTTTAAAACTGCTAGTTTCCCCTGTACACGCTCTCTCTCCTGCCATCATGTAAGACATGCCTTGCTTCCTTCTCCTTCACCTCCTGCCATCACTGTAAGTTTCCTGAGGCTTCCCCAGCCATGCAGAACTGTGAACCAATTAAACCTCCTTTTTTTTTTTAAAATAGATTTCCTAGTCTCAGG
Organism: Macaca mulatta; assembly: GCF_049350105.2. NCBI lineage: Eukaryota > Metazoa > Chordata > Mammalia > Primates > Cercopithecidae > Macaca > Macaca mulatta. Next base: position 103,399,878 of record NC_133422.1, on the reverse strand, counting down.
TAGTATCTTTGTGGCAGTATGAGAACAGACTAGTACAATAACTTTTACTTCTCTTCATTCTTTTACTACACATTATTTGATAACTGCTGATCCAAATGACCTCCAATGAGTATTTTCCTAGGATTCAAGGCAAAATTGTCTCTTTAGAATGAACCAGGCTCTCTCAGTAGAATGTACAGTTTGTGTGCTTGCTACACACCTGGTCCCGCCTGCCAGCATTCCCCACGTTGGCCTGTGTGATATTCCACAGTGGAGTCTCACAACCAAATATGGCTAAACCATGTCTCTAATCAGCTCATTGTCCTCTCCTCTTAGGGCCACCTAGTGAACTTTCCTTTCATCTTATCCTGACTTTCAAACTTTCTACTAGATAGCTCCATAGATCCAGGCTGTTCAAGGATGTTCTTTTCTACTCATTTCCTTAATTCTATTTTCCTTTCAGGAAGTATAGGAAGTACTCACTTAATATCATCAATAGGTTCTTGGAAATTTCTACTTTAAGCAAAACAAGGTACCTTCTAATGCAACGAATTTTATCATAGACTAATTGGTATAAATAAGAGTTAAGTTTTTACAGCAGACAGGAAATAGTTTTGCCTCAAGTCACAGTTTACAAGAACCCATCAATGACATTGTGAAGATTTATCGTACTGGTTCATCTCTTAAATATACTTAATTTCACTAAACCCTCTAATTTTATAAAGATTTACAGTAAATTAAAAAATGTATTCAATGCTTGTATTTAATTCCTGTACATATACTCAGATGGTTTACAGATATGATGGCTGATGATTTTCGTGAACACCTTGGACACTGAATGATATTCGTGTGGATAATAATTTAAAGGGAAACAATAAAACCATAGCTGACATGGAATTTAAGCCATGCTCAAACCTGGGCAATATTTTTTCATGAGACGAGAAGTCATTTATTTACGACATTTTTTATTTGTCATGAGGAGTGAAAAGAACACACAAGTTAACTAGAATTAGTTTTACTTGAAATATGCACTGCTATTATAATCTGGACTCCCAGATGGTAATTGATTTGGGAGGGTTATATCTACCTGATCCAAAGGAATGCATTTTAGAATGTATTCGTTTGAACTAAAATTTAAAGCCAATTTACATAAGGTAATAGAGAATGCATTAAAGAAATTATACAGCCTGCTGTCTCCCAAATGATCATTTTAATAGATGACTGTTTATAACTTAGAGGGGAAACTATTGTTCCTTGTCATTATGATTAAGTCATCAGTTTCTGTCATTTCTGTTAGTTAACTTGAGGCTATTTTAGAACCATGTTGTTTTACATGTACTCTAACTCTTAAGTGTCAGCCGTCAGGATATTAACGTATTCGAACAAAGAAGATAGGTTATACTATTTTCCCAAGTTGACACTCAATGTTAAATTACTTTGAGCAGCCAGGTGCAGTGGCTCATGCCTGTGATCCCAGCACTTTGGGAGGCTGAGGCGGGTAGATCACTTGAGGTCAGGAGTTCGAGAGCAGCCTGGCCAACATGGTGAAACCCCATCTCTACTAAAAAATACAAAAATTAGGCAGGTGTGGTGGCACATGCCTGTAATCCCAGCTACTTGGGAAGCTGAGGCAGGAGAACTGCTTGAACCTGGGAGATGGAGATTGCAGTGAGCCAAGATCGTGCCACTGTACTCCAGCCTGGGCGACAGAGCAAGACTCCATTTCAAAAAATAAATTATTTTGAGCTTGCTGTAGAATTATGCAGGTGCTCAATACAGTATGAGCTTAGTAAATGGTTATAAATTAAAGTCATTAATGAACACACATGATACCATAGATATTCAAAAAACTGATTAATTATGCATTCTTTTTAAAGAGAAAAGTCTACAGAATCAGACATAAGCTTAGGGATCTATTAGAGCAGAATAAATTTTAAAATTACTTATAATTCACAGGTATAAAATATGTAAAATCACACTAATTTATTAATTAAAAAATCAGTTATTCTCATTTCTAAATGAGGAATAAGATACTATAAATTTCCAGAACATGCCAAGTAACCACCACCATGGTAGAAATCACTCTACACTGTAGCAACCAGATAAAAAAGCAGGTGACACAGAAACAAACACAAATAGCACAATATTTATTGTGCAGTATATTTCTGTATTTGTAACTTTTGAACCTTTAGATGGCATTGACTTAGGAAATGATTTAAGTGTAGCTGTCTTGCACGAATGTAATCAGACACTTTTAAATATAAAATTATGACTGAAATGCAGGTATCCTTCTGTAAATGTGTGTATGGCCAGACACATGCCAGCATCAGAGGCACCTCAGTGGAAATTTCACACTGCATCAATATCACACTTTGAAATAAGTGCCAATAGAAAGTTTTATACTATTGTAACATGGCCTATGATGTGTATATGCATTATTTTTTGTCAAAGCAATGATACAGCACATATGTACATTATTTCTTGAATGTTATACAGATAATATTGATTTATTTATAGAAAATCTTATGTTCTGTTAGTATATATGTGGAATTGAACACGATTTTCCATATATGCATTTAGTGGTCCCTTGACCTGCGAGATAATAAACAACTTTTTTTACACAAATGTGTCTTCCCTATACTTGAATGAAAAATAAAAGGTTGTAAAAAAAGGAAGAGAGGCAGAAAAATCCCACTATCTAACAAAAGCAGGGCAGGTAAGAAAAACTGAAGAAAATGTCAATGTTGGTTCTGTAAATCACATACAAGGAAACACACACAGGCCAAATGTACAGTCTCCTGATGACATACAAATGGTTTGTCCATTAAATGTATTTGATAATGTAAAGTTAACTAAGAAAGTTAACTTAGGAAACTGGGGGTAATTGAATGTGTCTCCTATACTGTCACAATACTTATTTTAGTGTATTCATTTATTCCCCACATAGAAACTGAGCTTCTCCCATGCTGTTGAGACAGCATCTCTGAATTCAAGGGACAGGCACTGGGAAGCCACTTTATATTAATAGATGCTTGTGGAATGAGAAAGCAAATGAATGAGACTGCACGGGCCAGGCTGAGAGGGTTACATGCTCAAAGGTGGCTTCAGCATAGAGTAAGAGGAAGGGGATTTAGTGTTCTAAGATTAGAGAAGAAAATAAAAACCACAACAAATGTAACACTGCCAGAAAGAATGCCGGGCCATGCCGATTTATTGGACTTGATGTAAGGGGAACAGAGACTCATTCAAGGGCTTTGAGCAAAGGAGTCTCTGGTGATACAGGCTGATGGCAGTTCACCAGCATCAACTCTCCTCTTCTTCCATTTACCAGATGAAGCTGAACACATGGCTGCCTAGTTAGCAATGAGTCCTAACTAGATAGCAGCATGACTAAGTTCAAGCCCGTAACTGTGATGAGAAGACAGGCAGCGCCTCTGCATATGATGAGCCTTCTCCCTGGACGGGGGCTTGCTGCTCCCTTCCTCTGAGCAGGTGAGAAAGTGCCTGGGGAGCAACAGGGTCTGGGCCCTACCTGACCCTGGGCAGCAGAGCTACCAACCATGGCCTGCCCCAGGGACATGCAGTAGAGGATGGCCAAGAATGGCAAAAGAAGAACAGTAACTTAGAACAGTCTCAACAATAATGCCATGTGAGATGACTCCACAGCAGCAATGACTGTGGGCCTGAAGGAAACTGGACAGAATAAGAGCTAGGAGTGATAGAATATTCAGAATGTGTTGGAAATAGAGAAACTTAGTACTGTGCAATGGCTCACGCCTGTAATCCCAGCACTTTGGGAGACTGAGGCAGGTGGATCACTTGAGCCCAGGAGTTCGAGACCAGTTTGGGAAACACAGGGAGACCCAATCTCCACAAAAAAACTACAAAAATTTGCTAGGCATAGAGACACGTGCCTGCAGTCCCAGCTACTTGGAAGGCTGAGGTGGGAGGATCGCTTGAGCCCAGGAAGTTGAGGCTGCAGTGAGTGGTGATCGTACCACTGCACTCCAGCCTGGGAGACAAAGCGATTCCCTGTCTCAAAAATAAATAACAATAACAGTAAATAAATAAATAAAAATAAAAAAGAAAGACTTCAGTTTTGGCCACGTCTTTGCAGTACACTGTGGCATGTCCAGGAAGTTCGCTGGACAGGCAGGTCTGCATTTTAAGAATGAAAGGCAGGATGGAGATTAGGATCGGGAGTTGCTGGTGTACCCATGGCACTGAGTCATGGTCATCAGCATAAGCAAGGATACAGTATCCTCTAAAATAATATTTTATTTCAACCTTGGGACAATCATCATGACTTCCAGGTGTCTGGAGTGATTTCCAAAAGAAATACAGAAATGGGGAGGATTTCATCTCTAGGCAGAGGCCCCCAGAAAGCAGACTGTTGAGTTCCATTCTTTCGGATTGGTTATTGGTTCCTGTCCTGTCTGTTCCCCCCACTGCTAGCTGTTCCTTCCAGTGGCCTTTGTCTTCTTCTGATCTGCTATCGTCTGAACAAACTTTTTAACAAAACTTGCTAGAACTATGTATAAACCAGAGAACCAGTCTATGGATAAGCACCTGTGGTGGCCTCCTTGAGTAAAATTTCTGAGTTTGATTGCGTGGAATGTTTTAGCTTTATTTTAGCTGCTAATGGGTCTTTTCACTTCCTCCTTGAATCACGGTCATATTTTAGATAGATGAAGTAGCGGGACAGTTAACACTGCAAGTGTTTCTGAATAGAGTTTAAAAACTGTTTTGGCCCCAAAGGTGCACGGCCTGCACATCAAAGTCTTTAAGGCTCACTATTGCCAATTCTTTCAGATACACTGGAGACTTATTATCAGCTCCCAGTGATCCCCCACAATAATTTCTTTTCTGGCCAGCTCCCTAGAATGTCCTAACACACCAAACTGCATTTTCTTTTTCTTTTCTTTCTTTCTTTTTTTTTTTTTTTTGAGACAGAGTTTTGTTCTTGTTGCCCAGCTGGAGTGCAATGGCGTGTCTCAGCTCACTGCAAACTCTGCCTCCCAGGCTCAAGCAATTCTCCTGCCTCAGCCTCCCGAGTAGCTGGGATTACAGGGACCTGCCACCACACCTGGCGAATTTTTGTATTTTTAGTAGAGACAGGGTTTCACCATGTTGGCCAGGCTGATCTTGAACTCCTGACCTCAGGTGATTTATATGCCTCAGCCTCCCAAAGTGCTGGGATTACAGTCATAAGCCCCTGTGTCCAGCCTCAAAGTGCACTTTCTTTGTGAACATTATCTACCTATATTACATGTTTTAGATCCAACTATTCAGAGCAAATACAAAAAGAAAGTATGTACAAGATATTTTAAATATGTAAAATAAATAAATGTTCACTTGAATAATATTAATTTGAACCCAAGCTCAATAATTTTTTATTCTTTATTTCCACAAATTTTGACCCCCTTGTGTCTATTATGATGTCCCCTCCCCTATTTGTAAATGACAATTGACTGAACATCTTCATTCACATATTTGCCAACCCAAACAAAAAACTTACATGTTTGAATCTGGAATCCAGCATGGCCCTGCTGGAGGCAGCCCTGCAGGTGAGGTGTCTTATGATTTGTTTGCTGGCTTCAGACTTTCCTGATCCCCTTTCTCCACTAAGGAAAACAGAGAGGAAAAACGTAAGTTTGAAGGAACTTTGTTCCTTTGAACAAGCTTTGTTCCTTTGAAGCTACTTTGAAGGAACAAGTAAAAATATTAACTAGAGATATTTCTCAGACACAGAAATGAGGAGGGAATGGCATATTAACTTGCAATGAGTTTGTGGTCTACGTTCACACTTCAGTTTGATGTATTTGTCTGAAATACCTAGTATATGTTTACTGTGTCACGTCCCTGATGGTGTTTCAGATGCTGGCATTACAAACAAATATGACACAAGTTCTGCTGTTCAGTATCTCACAGGGTAGAACCACCTAGTGCAGGTGAATTATGCCAGAAAGGTGTCAGGCTGAGAAGGAAGACATAACCGACTTGACTCAGCTTAGCAAGTCAACATAAAGTGAGGCGATCCTATGACAGCACGCTGTGTTGAGACATGCAGGCTCACACTTGGCCTTGGGAAAGCTGTTCATGCTTCATGAGCCTTACAGGAAAGACGTTACCTCTTCTGTGGAAAAGCTGTGAAATCTTTCTGAGCATTCCTTCTCTGTTCTTTGAAACGAAGGTAAAGTACATAGCTACGAAAACTAAGGCAGTAAGGTCTTCAGATCTCCCAGTAGATCCTAAACCTGACCTGGTTAAGTTTCCTTTTCAGCTTGCTTTTGGTTCTGCTGTTCTCTAGTTTGCATTTTTCTTTAATCTAGGAACGATCACTGAACTTTTTATTTATAATGGCATCACTTTTGATACATCCCAGGCATTCTTCATTAACTCACCCAGTGTTTACAAATGGTAAATATTCTATTCCTGACACTAGATGACATAGGATTAACATAAAATTCCAACACAGTAATTACTATTTCACAGTGATCTGCTCTACAATAAAGTTATTACTTTACCCAGACGAAAAACTCATAAAAACAGCCTTTACTTATCCGGTAACCAGAAAAACTTTTTAAAGCCCTTTTATGAGTGCTTCCTTGGTTTTCTGCCTGGAAACATCTCTTTTAACAAAGTTGATTAAAAGTGTTTGCCAGAAAAGAAGTTGAAATTTAATTATTTTCTTAAAGTGTCGAGTCGTTAATGGATGCTTCCACTCACTTGTGCAGACTTTTGAACCACTGAGGCCTAAGAGTGTCAACAAATGAGGTATTAAGTTAACATTAGAAAGCAAAATGAAATTTTTTCTGGTTTGGTACTGAGTTTTGGGACATCCATTCCAGGAATACTTGCGTTTTGATTGCTAAATCTTAAATTACCCTTTGTAAGTGCTCGTTTTGAGACACAATCGACACTCAATAATGACCTGTAAACAACTTACTAAGTTGAATTTCAAATGGTTAATTTTATCCTATTAGTAACAACGGAGAAAGCATGTATCTTCGTCCACACAATCAAGGATGCGGCAAAGCTGTATGAAAGCACACATGGTTTTGAAAGAAGAAAGAGAATCACTAAAATAGTAAGTCCTGGTAACCACAGGTGTGCACTCTTCAATTCTGCATATCAGGACTAGCCATACCGAAAGCAGTTCGCCAGCTTGCTTCAGGCAGACAGTCAGGGAAGGGTCCCCGGAGAACCTCTGACCCGCCCCACAAGTGCTTACATCAGATGTTTTTTGCAGATAAGGGAACTTGCACAGGGGCTTTGCCTAAACAAGCCCGCGGTGGAAAACTCCGTTCCTTAACACACGTGCAGCAGGAGAAATAAATCAATATGGAGCCGCTCAGTCTAAGCATGCGCACTGGAAGGACGGGGGTGGAGCCAGCAGGAATTTGCACCATAAGCCCCGGTATTCAACTAAGGGGGCACCCGGCACCCTGCTTTCAGGACCCCTCTCTGCTGAGAGCTTCCCTTTCGTGTCATAAATTCTACTCCACTCACTCTCTGGTGTCCGCACGCCTCGTTTTTCCAGGGCAAGAACCCGGACCTAGCTGAGCTAAGGAGCAAAATCCTGCATCAAAACCTTCTTGAAACTTGATTGAAGAGAGATTTTTTCAAAATAAGGGGTTGGTACATGGAATCATTAGCTTTAAAAAAATGACCCAAAGGAAAACTAGTTCTGCAGAATATTAATAAGTTCTACTGGATAAAAAGTTCCATGAGCAAATACATGTGAAAACTGTTGGGTTAAACTAAGATAAACGGGGTTCTTCACCGAAACTACTCGCTGGCCGCTGTGTGCCTTCTCCCAGGCGGGCCCCCAAAGCGCCTCGGCCTGCTGGTTCCTCCTTTTCTCCCCTCAGAGCCTTCCTAGGACCCACACTTTCAACAACTCACCTATAACAGCTGCAATGGTCATCCTAGAATTAAGTGGGAGCGCTCAAATTTACGGAAATTCTAAAGAAATAACTAATACATAGAAATAATCTAGTCCAGGGTCTGGCACCCAGTAAACTCTCAATAAACATTAGTTGTTATTGTCAACAGTGTTACTCCCTATCTCACCAATTTACAGTGCTTTTTCTAAGCAACTTTTAAAAAAATTTTCCCTATTTATCGAAGGAAGACCAGGAAACTAGACAGATAAAGCAGATAAAAATAGGGTTGCCTGAGTCTAGAATGGGTAGAAGCCCCCATCTCTGCGCCTTTCTCCTCGAGTCTAGAATGAGCAGAACGGTCAGGTGCAGTAGCTCACACCTGTAATCCCAGCACTTTGGGAGGCCGAGGCAGGTGGATTGCCTGAGCTCAGGAGTTCGAGACCAGCCTGTCCAACATGGTGACACGCCGACTCTACTAAAAATACAAAGTTAGCCAGGTGTGCTGGCACATGCCTGTAATCCCAGCTACTCAGGAGGCTAAGGCAGGAGAATCGCTTGAACCCAAGAGGCGGAGGTAGCAGTGAACTGAGATCGTGCCATTGCACTCTAGCCTGGGCAACAAGAACGAAACTCCATATCAAAAGAAAGAATGGGTGGAAGCCCCTGCCTCGGTGCCTTTCTCATCCTTGAATCTAGAATGGGTGAGAGCCCCTGTCTCAGAGCCTTTCTCATCCTTGAATCTAGAATGGGTGAGAGCCCCTGTCTCAGTGCCTTTCTCATCCTTGAGTCTAGAATTGGTGAGAGTCCCTGTCTCAGAGCCTTTCTCATCCCTGAGTTTAGAATGGGTGGAAGCCCCTGCCTCCGTGCCTTTCTCATCCTTGTGTCTTTGGAGCCCCCACCTTGACGCCCTTCTCATCCTTGTGTCTAGAATGGGTGAGAGCCCCTGTCTCGGCGTCTTTCTCATCCTTGAGCCTAGAATGGGCAGAAGCTCCTGCCTTGGCGCTTTTCTCATCCCTGAGTCTAGAAGGGGTGGAATCCCCTGCCTCGGTGCCTTTCTTATCCTAGAGTTTAGAATGGGTCGGAGCCCCTGCCTCAGCACCTTCCTCATCCTTAGGATGCTTCTGAACCCAGCACGAAAACAACCGCTAGCACGCTGCTTTGAAAACTAGAAAACTAAAGCGTGCACCCATCAGTCTGTGCCTCCATCCTCCATAGAAATTTTGATAAAATGCATACAAACATATAAGTGCTCATTTTAATATTTAAATAAGCCTTTTGAATTCTATCCAGGTTCTGACTTTATACCATTTTCATTTCAGTTTCACTTGAGTTGTGTGCTATTGTACTTATGCATTCAGTTCCAACCAGCACTACTGACAACAACTAAGGCACCGCCGTGAGTATTTACAGAGGTTTCCCTCCCTTGTAAAAGTTTGGCTGAATATAAAATATAGGTCTCTGATGCAGATTTTAACATTTAAATGTTTCTTTTGTTTTCTATTAATTTATGAGTTAAATCTAGCATTACATTTCAAATTCAAAAAATATTTTGGGCCAAATGCGGTGGCCCATGTCTGTAATCCCAGCACTTTGAGAGGCTGTGACAAGAGGATCGCTTGAGCCCAGGAGTTTGAGACCAGCCTGGGTAATATAGTGAGATCTCACCTCTACAAAAATTTAAAAATTAGCCAAGTGTGGTGGCATGTGCCTGTAGTCCCAGCTATTTGGGAAGCTGAGGTAGGAGGATCACTTGAGCCTGGGAGGTCGGCTGCAGTGAGTTGTGATCATGCCACTAAATTCCAGCGTGGGTGACAGAGTGAGACCCTGCCTCAAAAAAAAAAAAAAAAAAAAAAAAAGTTTAGGAAGTAGAATTCAGTGAACTATGAGCAAAGGTAAATAACAAGAAACAGGCTGAGAAACCTTTGGAAAGAAAGAAAATTGTATTTGGGGCAGCCCTGGATTTTGAAGAATAGTGGCTTAGGTTCACTAATATTGGAAGTTTTTCTTTCTCCATGTTTACTTAGGTTCAAAAGCAAAAACTTTTTATCTAAGCTTTAAATCTTGAAACAGAAATGAGTTTCAGGTTAAGTTTGTTAATATTGATCCAGCTACACTTGGGGCTATTCCTAGTAGCCAAGATGTTTCTCCTTTGTAACGAGTCAAATGTACTTATTGCAAAGATATACTGGACCTCAAAGTGCTGAGAAAGTAAATAAAGGTAAACCATGGGAAATTAGGGCATCTTCACCGCCAAGCCCCACGGCAAACCCGAGTGTGGCAGACAAGGTTGAGGGGACTCACCTGAGGATGAAACACTGAGGTCGCTGCTCCTGGAAGAGCTGGTGAAAGGCTCTCTCCACACAGGAGAAGAGGTGAGGAGGCAGCGAGGAACACAGCTTCCCTGAGGAGCTGAAATACAGCTGGGACACCTGGAAAACAGGGCAGCAGCAAGCGGAAAACCTGAGTGAAAAGGCACCAGGATTCCTCATCCCGTAATGAGAGTGACTTATGTCCAAGATACAGAAGTGAATGAATTTCTAATTCTGAATCTCATTGGTATGTAAAAACATCTGTAAAATTACACCCTTCTCTGCACATTTTCAGCATGCATAATGACAAAATGGAGGCTTATACTTTATCCTTCATTACTTGGTCCACAGGCTTTAATTATTCTGCTGTCTTTAAGAAGAGCAACTCACAAAAAAATGTAGTTTAATAGATATCTGTGCAGTAAGCTGAAACTGTGGTAATTTATACCAAATACAATTTCTCTCAGCAGTATTTAATTTCAATACCATAAGCTAGCCAAGGTTTTAAACTTGAATGTGAGAGGCAGTTGCAGCTGAAATGCATGTAAGTTTACAAATTTCTCAGAAAAACAAAAAAATTAATTAATTTTAGAGAAACGGTGATTTACAATTATTGCCATAATGATTCATTTCCAGTATTTTTAGTCCTTTTGAATTTCTAGTAAATTCCATTACTTTAGAATAAAAACTCAAGAGTAGGAAGACTTCTTAGCTGTGAAGAAATCAAAGTTATTTTTTATTTTGCAAAATAACTGGCCTATATCTTCAAAGATGTCAAGGTCAGAAAAGTCAAAAGAAGACTGCAGAACTGGTCCAGACTGAAGGAGAGTCAAGGGCATGATGGTTCAAAATGCAACATGCAATGCTGGTCTGAATCTCTGGCTCTATGGGCCTTACTGGGACAATGGGAAATCTTGAACAAGGTCTCTTGATTCAGTGACAACAGTGCATCAGTAATAATTTTCCCATTTCGATGACTGTATGGAGTTGACATAGGAGAATATCTTTGTTTAAATACCCAGTAAATATATTCAAGGTTGATGGAACTACGTGCCAGCAAAGTATCTTAAAATGGTTGGTGTTAAAAGTTGCTTGTACAACTTATCTACACATTTTACAGACATTTAAAATTATAGCAAAAATAATTTTTAAAGTAGAATATATGATTCACGATGAGAGTTAACTGGATGAATCTCACAATGTTGAGTGTGAGTAGTCAGATACATAACAGAACACACTATATGTCTTCACTTACGTCGAGTACAAACACAGGTGACTAATCCTTGCTGTTAGAAGTCAAGTTGGCAGTAGCAGGGGAACTGTTAGCATTTAAGGGGCTTCTGGAGTGTTTATAACTTTCTGGAGCTGAGTACCACCCACCTGCACACTTAACAACATAAGCACTTTCCTACAAACATTACACCTCAACCAAAACTCCAAAAAACTAAAGTCATCACACAGTGTGGTGCTGGTGCAAAGACTAGATAAATGGATCACAGATCACTTGAAACAGACTAGAGAATTGATGAAGATGAAACAGGAGAGTTCCCTAACTCTGCCCATAGCATGTGTGACAGGGGTGTGGCTCATCTGTTTGGCCACTGTGTGTTCTCAAACCCCTTATGGGAGGAGGAGCATGCAGATGGGCATGTGCAGGAGCTGGGGCCAGCACCTTTGGGCTCTGGCCCCCTAGTAGCATCTAGGGGTGGGTGCCTGCAAATTCTGAAGCCCAAGTGGGCATGTGTTACAGAGTGCTCTTTTAGCTTTGCCATGTATGGAAAGCTTAAGTGTTAAACAGTTCAGTGGAGCTTCTGCAATTTTTCTAGGGCAGAGGGCCAGTGTGACAGCTTTCTGTATCCTAAGCTCTTGTCTGGCATCCAGGAAAAATCAGATCACACGTGGACTTGAAGGATGGTGAATACAGGGTTTTTACTGAGTGGTGGAGGTGGCTCTCAGTGGGATGGATGGGGAGCTGGAAAGGGGATGGAGTGGGAAGATGATCTTCCCTGGAGTTTGGCCATCAATGGCCAATCTCTTCTCCAATCATCCCCAGCTGAACTCTCGACATTCAGATGCTCCTTCTCTTCTCTCCTTCTCTGGCACTCTTCTGCTCTTCTGTTCATCTGCTTGTGGAGCCTGTTGTTTGGGGGCACAGGATGGGGGGCATGGTGGGCCAAAGGCAACTTTTGGGCATGAAAACAGGAACACCTGTTCCCATTTAGGGCTGTGGGTTTCCAGGTTTGAGGGTGGAGTCTTTGCTGGGGAACTGCTCTCTTCTACCCAGTATCTCCCTGCCTCCTGTCCATGTCATACATACAGTGTATGACCAACCAGGCTGCACTACCTCTCAGTGGTAAAAGGTGCTGCTGAGACGACTGATCGTCTATTTGTAAAGAAAACAAGTGTTGATCTCTATCCCAGAGCATGTGTAAAAATTACTTATAAATGAATTTAAATCCCAAATATGAGCAGCAAAGTTTAAAGCATTTTTACAAGCATATAGAATGACACTCTTATGATTTGTATGTAAACAAGGAAATAGGATTTAAAAATATAAATTATAAAGAGAATGGTGGAGCAATCTTAATACATTAAATTTAACAAGCCCTGGTCAACCATATAATGATAAAAAATAAGCAAAGACAGAAAGGTGTATAAGCTGTGCATATAATCAGTAGATCAGCAGCAATTTATAACATATTCCTACGAATCAATTTACAAAGGGAACTATAATAGAAATTTGGGCAAAAAATATAAACTAAAAAGATGGAAAATAAATGAGAAAGGATAGAAAGCTCTCTGGTGCTATTTCAGACTATAAGATGCTATATTACACACAAAAGCCTAGCAGAATTAATCATAGTTTAGTCATAATGATAATAATAGCCTGCAGGCACTCTATGCATGGTGCTGTCCTCAGCATCTCACAGGCACTTACTCATGCAGTCCTCTAGAACCTATGTCTGGAGTCAGATAAGTATTTTTATGTTTACAGGCAAGAGAATTGGTGCTAACAGAAGTCAGTGACTGGCCCAAGGGGACAGGGCTAGGTGGTGTCAGAGCTTGATTTCCAAATGAAGTTGTCTCTTGGGCTGGGAAAACATGTCTATACTACTGAATCTTGTAGTTTTAACTAATTGGAAGAATTATCTGGCAATATCTTCTAAACTTGAAGATTCATATTCAACTGGGAATATCTCTGTTGAAACTCTCAAACATGAGCAAAACGAGAATTTATAAAACAATTCTTAGGACTCTTTGTAAGAGCAGGAAATACAGAAGTTAGTTAAAAGTCTATAATAAAGATTAATAGACAAATATAACTTGTTGTGTGTCATTACAAGAAAATTCTAGAGGGACTTTAGAATAAATTAGGTCTAAAATTTTCAAGATGGAAAATTTTTGAAAGCATGAGGGCTGATCAACAGCTTTTTTGTAAAAGAATACAGTTAATGACTGGGCGCAGTGGCTCACGTCTGTAATCCCAGCACTTTGGGAGGCTAATGTGGGCAGATCGTGAGGTCAGGGGATTGAGACCATCCTGGCTAACTCGGTAAAACCCCATCTCTACTAAAACTACAAAAAATTAGTGGGCATGGTGGCACACGCCTGTAGTCCTAGCCACTCGGGAGGCTGAGGCAGGAGAATCACGTGAACCTGGGAAGCGGAGGCTGCAGTGAGCTGAGATCATACCACTGCACTCCAGCCTGGGCAACAGAGTAAGACCCCATCTCAAAAAAAATATATATATATAGTTACTATGTTATGAGTTAATTAAAATATAGAAAATAGCGGTATACCCACTTTTTGAATGTATATATGTGTTCATGTATATAGTAAACATATGAAACACTGGATGGAAGGATAATAACTTCAAGATAACCATTATCACCACTTATGAAAATAAGTAGGTTGAAGTGGTATTTACCCTGTGTTTATAGAAGAGTATGTCATCTATCTAATCTAAGACATCATACAATTAAAACATACTGTTGTTTTTGTACCACTCAGAAAATAAATGTTACAATTAAATTAGGACACAGTGTTTTCTTACCACACCCTTACGGCTGCATCCCAATCACAAAAGTACATGTGAAAAAAAATACAGCACTTTTAATTTTAAATGTTTTTAAAAGAGATATGAAACCAATATGCATGGTGGGCACAAAACTGTCTGTTGCATTCTGCTTGAACTTTTTTCATTTTAAATTATTCCAGAAGTTGCAATGAATATTAAGAATAATTAAATGATAGTGATATACACATTATCATTCATAAAACTAAGGAGTTTTAGTCCAGCTTCATTTTCCAGCAGATCCAATTTCTATTCTTGTTTGAAAACCTAACTACACTATTTCACTTCTCCCCAAGTTCAGCATAGACTTAGGCTCTAATTTGACAAACTGTTTTTCAACTCTCTATTTTGTAAATGAGAATTTCATTAGATGTTCAACAGACACAAGAGACAGCCTGGATCATGTATCCATCTGTGTGTACATGGAGTTCATTTCTCTTTCTGACTATATATTTTTTCATTTTCATTTTTTTGAGACAGGGTATCACTAAGCTGCTCAGGCTGGAGTGCAGTGGCCAAAGTATAGATCACTGCAGACTCCATCCCCTGGGGTCAAGCAATCCTCCTGCCTTAACCTCCCAAGTAGCTGGGACTACAGGTGCATACCACCACAGCTGGCTAGGGTTTTTAAATTTTATTTATTTAAATCTGTTTGGGCTTAGATATTGTCTTTATGCCAAGTTTTACTAGAGAGTAGATGTAGGTGATGAGCCTTGAGTGTCTAAAGAAAGTTATTTCCTGATAAACTCATAACCTCTCTCAGCTCCCCTTTCATGTAAATCTCTTTCCCATGCAGTGTTACAGTTCGTGCTGTGGAACAGTCCATTGCTACCACCTGGCAGCACATTGCTTGATGCTGATTCTATGCTTTATACATAATATAATTATGGAAATAATAATGACAGTGTAATTCTATAAAACCTTGAGGATTTCTGCTTATGCAGTCCCTTTTTTCTGAGTGACTGACAAGCCATCTAACTTTTTTATTGGTTACCATCCTCACTGTTAATATTGCACATTCTCATGGGGTCCAGCGAATAGCAGCAGGGCCAGCCACTTCCTTCCCCACCTGTCTTTTCTCTTCACTTCACTGTCTTCTTTCCTTATTTGTATCATTTGAAACAAGAGGATTCTTGGTCAGGGGATATTTTAAGCACTCCATTTTAGCTCATAGGTGAGATGACAAGAGCTCAGCCTTGCTAATCATTGATGGACTCTGGTTCCAGGGAATAAGTTCCTTCCTTCCTAATAGATAAAGTCCCTCCTTTTCTTCACTGGTCATTACACTTCTCAATAAACCACCAACAGATTGCAGAACCCTGCCACGTTCATTTCTACAACCACCAATGCTTCCACAGCTTACGAGACAGCCATTGAGCCACTGGCCCCCATCTCTGGCGAGCCTAGAAACTTTGTGGAACCTCCCAGACGCCAATGGCTCCAAGTGCCCCGGGCTGCTGGTGTTGCACTATGCTATGAACATCTCACTCTGTAGGCCTGTGTAAGTGTCCCATTTGTTAACTGTATACCTATCTATAGGTGACGTATTTTGAGAAAGCATGTGTTTGTGTTTACAAAAGATCACATATAATAATAATAATGAAACTGTCTGCCTCTGGGCGCAGCACTTGTGCTGCTGAGAGAAGCCTGCCAAGCATTCACTCTGGAGTTGCATGACCTGGACATTAACGCTAGCTCAGCCACTCATGGGAAGACTTTAGAAAATCTGCTTAACCTCAAGTCTCAGCTTATTCAACTGCAGAGTCGAAATAACAACTCTTATACTGTTTTGCCTGCCTTTTGAGATGGAATGTGATAATACATGTAAAGCCATTTGAGGCAGTTCTGCCATGTAATAAGCACTCAACAATGGCAGCTGTTTTCATTTCCTAGAATTTCAAATATTATAGTCTTTTAACTTCTTGCTCACATCAAATTGCATGGTTCATTTCTCTAAATAGTCCTACATATTTTTTAAACCCCATAATGTGGCTCTAGACCATTCTTCTGCTCATCAGAATCTTACTAATTTTTTAAGATTTGCCCTGATCACATTTCTTTTTTATTGTGATACTTATTTTAAAAAAAAAAAAACCCTGATAGGGTTTATTCCCGTCTAACCTCTTGACTTGCTAATTAGGACTACACACCCTCAATACAGCTATTTAATTGTTGTCCTCAGCTCGAAGTGAAGTATGTGATTTTTTCATTGTTATTTGTGTTTTGTCTCTAGCATGTCTACACAGTGCTCAAGAACGGGACACTCTAAGTATCTAAGGCAATGTATTTTCTTATAGAATCAACAGATCTTTGTTGGCTTGATGATGCATTTTTGTTTCTGATTTTAAGGTTGCTTTTTTGTAAAGCCCATGCAGGAAGATCTGGCTCCTTTCTATTTTCTCTTTCTCCCCTACATGTAACATGTTTAAAATGAATGATATTACGTGTCTTCAACATAAGCACAATAATGGACCCTGTCCTGGTTGGTTGTACTTCCTGTGGAACTGCCTGCTGACTCGCCGCTGTGACCCGCATCCTGGCAGTGGTGGTTGTTAGCGTCAGATCAGCACTGCTGTGGCAGAAAGCAGTCTAACCGGGAGGCCTGCCCGCTGCCTTGTGTAGACGTCAGTTTCGAAATAAAGTTTGCCTCAAGAGAGTTCTATGTCCATGATTAATAACTTGCTAGAAATAAAAATGAATATTATGCAAAGGCTTAACATAACAGAGTTCATAATGAAATAAAACTAAAATGCAGATGTTATATGTGAATTTCTTTTTAAACATGAAACAGAGAAGTCATTCTCCTGGTCTTTATAGTCTATAGATATAATTATATTTAATGTTTTTTTTTCTTGTAAAGTAATCGGCTGGGAAGAAACCCAAATATTTGAACAAAATTTGTCATTTAAAGCAACAGACATAATACAATGATAACCACTAGAAACAAAAAGAAATAAATTTTTGTTACGTGGCCTAAGGACAAGATTGTTTTAATGAATACCCGATAGGTGACTAGTTGATATTATTTACTAGGCACTAATATTGCTACAGGGAATAACCACTAATTCAATGTAAAATATATGTCCTTACAGCAACCTAATATCTATTATTTTATGGGTTGTTACCTATAGACAAGGAGAGCACAAACTATTTGATTCTACATAATGGATGCCAAGTTCAGAAGGACTAGACACTTTCGCCTTTTCTTATGACCTATAAAAAGCAGGTAATTTTACTGTAAGCTTTATATCAGCGCACCTTTTACCTGATATATTTTTTGTATTTATTTTCCATTTTTTCCATTTTCGTTTTATGACAGTTAGAAATGATAAATATAAAAGGTGGTCTGTGTGTGTATATACATATATATGCAAATTCATTTTATAAAATCATAATACTTACATATTAAATACTTAATTCATATACAGAAACATATTTAGATTTTATTTATATTAATAATTGTATAAATTATAAGTTGCATTAGCTATTTTCAGTTTTAATAAACTATTCTAGTAATGATCTCAATGTATTATATCTTATTCTTACATTAATAAACAAATATGTCTCTTAATGTGTTTTTCCTTTTCTCTATGAATGTGTATTTCTGAAAAAACTGCAAATACAACATATTATTTGAAGCCATAATACCACCATAGTGTCAACACTTTAAAAACAAACACACCACAACTTAACAGTTTTTTTCCCAGCACAAGATACAATATAGTATGACAAGTTGTGTCATACTATAAAAAATTATTATGTTAAATTTTGGCTAATACTTAAAACTTTCCCTCTAGATCCATAGAAGCATCCAAATAAGAGTAATTTTTTTTAACTTTTCATTCAATTATTCAAAGCTGACTTTTGTCTCACTGTTAATTCTTGTTAACTCTACAATCAACTGTTACCATAAACATAAGCCAGAAATAATATATTAATAGTAACTTTAAATAGGGTGTGTTTCTCTGTCTTTCCCCTCCCACCCCTTGATGCATACATAATTTAAAATTTAAAGGCATGAAATGCCAAACTAACCTAGGTATTTGAGGGCAAATGATCGTCTGACACAAATGCAATAAAAACAGATACAGTCTCCTTCACAGCTGTCATGATGCAGCTACTATCAGTGAAATTCTCCTAACCATGAACAATTACAAAGACTGGATCAAATACAAATCAAGTATCTAATGGCAGGGATAGTAAAATCAGCAAAGCAGCAATGACTTAGGGAGCTAAGATCTTGAAGAAAATCAGGATGCACCGGGCCACACGGGATCTTTTCCATGCCCTCCTCCCAGCACACATTGCCACTGTGCCCTCCTCCCAGCACACACTGCCCCTGTGCTGAGCGTCTCTCAGCAGCATCACGGAAAGTCAGCCTAAGTGTCTCATGCTCAGCAGAGATTGGAGCAGCCTCACACAGTACTGGGGAGACACAAATCCAAGTTCCGGGTTCAGAAACAGAGGAAAGCCAAAGGAATATCAGCCCAACGTTTCACCTGAGTCCAGTAAGGCGGCTCGCCTTTTCGAAGGGAGGCTGGGCTTGGTGGCTCACGCCTGTAATCTCAGCACTTTGGGAGGCCGAGGTGGGCGGATCACGAGGTCAGGAGATCGAGACCATCCTGGCTAACACGGTCAAACCCCGTCTCTACTAAAAATACAAAAAAATTAGCCGGGCGTGGTGGCGGCGCCTGTAGTCCCAGCTACTCCGGACGGACACTGAGGCAGGAGAACGGCGGGAACCCGGGAGGCGGAGCTTGCAGTGAGCCGAGATCGCGCCACTCACTCCAGCCTGGGCCACAGAGCGAGACTCCGTCTCAAAAAAATAAATTAAACGAGACTTCACAGGGTCAAAGGTAGTTTGTCTACAACTTGTGTACCCACTAGGAGGAAAAGTCAAATCTTCTTGGAAGGAAGATAACATCTTCCTAGACCCTACGGTTTTTTTATATTGGAAGTTCAATATTCCATCAAAAATCCCCATGGATGTCAGTAAATATATCCATATATGTAAAACAAACACACACACACACACACACACACACACACACACACACACACAGAGTCACATTGTAGAAACAGACCTCAATATTAGAGTCATAAGACACAGGATTAAAAAACATCACGTTCAAGAAAATAAGTGGCAAGATGAAGATGAAGAATTTCACCAGAAGCCTGGAAACTCTAAGAGTATAAAATGAAAACGCTAGCATTGAAAAAAATCACACAACAGACATCAGCATTTTAAGGAATGATTCATTAATCATTCCTTAAAGTTTATCAGCAGATTCAAAACAACAGAAAAGATCATTTAAAATATGGCCAGGCAATTATCCAGACTGTGGTCAAAGAGAAACAAAAGTAGAAAACAAAGATTAATACAGTTTATGTTTTTATAGACTTTCTACATATATACATATATATAGATTTTTACAGAAAGAAATCACAAATAGATAATACCTTAAACTAATTGACAATGAATTTATGAAATATCATACATGTAGAATTCAGTAAAGCTACATTTAAAGTAAAATTTAAAAGGCCCAAATACTTATTTTAGGAAAGTCAGGAAATCAAGGACATATCTATATAACATAAACAATAATCAAATTATACCCAAATAAATTATAAAAAAGGAAATTTTAAAAACTCAGAAAACTCACAAATTACCAACATATGGAATAAAAAGAAGTCACTCAAAAATTCTACAAACATTAAAAAGATAAATAGAACTATGAATATTTCTATGCCTAAAACTCTTGAAGATTAAATGTAACTAACATATTTTTTTAGAAATGCAATCATTAAAAACTAGCACAGAAAGAATATGAACTGTCCTACATATGTCAAAGAAATTAAATCCAGAACTAAAACTTTCTCACAAAGAAAATACCAGGTCTTAATGGTTTCATTTGTGAATTCTTCTAAACATTTAGGACAGAAACACCACCAAATTTTCAAACTCTTTCAGAGACTAGAAAACAGACTAGAAAAATTCTGTTTATGAAATCAGCGTAATTTTGATACAGAAGATTTAAGTAAAAAAAAAAAAGAAAAAGTGAAGGCTTATCTTTTTCATGAACATAGATGCCCTAAGCAAAATATCACTGGATAGACTTCAGTAATATAAAGAAAAAGTTAAAACATCAAAAATGCAAGATAGGTTTAATATTTCAAAATCAGGAATTATAATTCACAAACAAAATAAAGAAGAAAAATATTCATATCAACAATTGATGCAGAAAAAATACTTACATTTGATAAAATTCTATACCTTTCTATGATAAAGACTTCTTAAAATAGCAATAAAATGAAATTTCCTTAATCTGATAACTGATATCTATGTAAAATTTATAATTATTTTTATACTTCAGGTTTAATTACTAAAGATTTTTCCTGAGATAAGACATATATGTATTTTTAAATGAAATTACTAATAGTATCTAACATTATTCTGGTGATCCAATCCATTAACATAAGAACAGACTAATAATAGGATTTTAAAGAAAGAAAGAAAATTATTATTGTTTCAGGCAACAAGATTGTGTACACAGAGTATTTTTAAAACACACTAGATAATATAGCTAATAAATAAATTTTACGAACTTGCTAGTTTAAGGTAAGACTTTTTAAATTGTGTTTTTATACATACAGGGAGCACACACCAATGGAAAATAAAATTTTTAAATGATTATTTATAACAGCATTTAAAAACATTTAATGAACACTATGCAAGATATCCTCCAGAAGAGCACACAGGATGATACACTGAGAGGAATTTCACATTTTAAAGCCTCAATAAATGAATATACTGAAAAGACTCAGTACTACTAACATTTTTTGTCTGTTTCTAAATTGAATTGTAAATGTAATGCAATCAAATTCAAAATCCCAGAGAGAGTCCCCTCAGCACCCCAACAAAACTGACAAACTGATTCTCAACCTTAAAGGAAAAGGCCAGGAATTAATTGCTAGGGCAATTTTGAAGACCAAAGGTGGATGACTTAGAGTACAAGACATAAAAATGTATTATAATAGACCAATCAAACTGGATGGAAATTCTATATCCATTCATATATAGTATGAGATTTATGCAAAAGTGCCAACACAATGTCCTGGAGAAAAAGTGCCAACATAATGTCCTGGAGAAAAGATGGTCTTTTTTTTTTTTTTTTAATTTTTTTTTTTTTTGACAGAGTCTCACTCTGTCACTCAGCCTGGAGTGCAGTGGCGTGATCTTGGCTCACTGCAACATCTGCCGCCCGGGTTAAAGCGATTCTCCTGCCTCAGCCTCCCAAGTAGCTGAGATTACAGGTGCCTGCCACCATACCCTGCTAATTTTTGTATTTTTAGTAGAGATGGGGTTTCACCACTTTGGCCAGGCTGGTGTTGAACTCCTGATCTCGTGATCTACCTGCCTTGGCCTCCCAAAGTGCTGAGATTACAGGCGTGAGCCACCGTGCCCAGCTGAAAGGGTCTTTTTAAGAAACAGTACTGTGTCAGGTTAATATACATTTTTTAAAAAATGAATCTTGACCCCTGCTTCTTACAAGATGTTTTCAATATGCATTAGGAATCCAGAATGCTTAAAGATCTTTCAAGTCAATAAAGATAGATGAACCAATTTTAAAGTTTTTAATTTCAAAGTAGGATAAATTCCTGGAATAGATGCATCACGAAACAGGATATAACTGTACAGTAATTATGTGAAAATGTGGTTAATATCATTGTTTGTCAGAGAAACACAAATTAAAACAACAATAAGATTCCACTATGTATACCCAGTAAAATGATAAGTAAACAAATGAAATTTGAGCAAAGAAGAGGAACAATTAGAATTTCTGTATTAAGTTATAGATACACTTTAGTACAAGCACTCAGAAAACTGTCGGTATTTATCAAAACTGAATGCATGTATACACTTTGATGTACCAATTCTACTCTTTCCAACAAAAGAAATACATATGTTATCAAAAAAATTTTTTGTGAAGATGTTCATAGCAGTAATATTCTTGCTTCAAAAGACAACATCTCTATCAATAGTTAATTAAACTGCCATATATCCACAAAAGGAAATGTTATACAGCAATACAAAAGAAAATAACCTATTGTACTTACTGTATTGCTACACACAAAAACATGGGTGAATCTACCTTCTATAATATTGAAAGGAAGCAGCCAGGTACAGAGAAAGATAGTCTGCGAGATTTCACCCACATAAAGTTCATCCATGCAAAGCGGAGGGCGACAGTAGTCAGAATTGTGCTGTCTTTTGGGGAGGTATGTCATGTTTGAGACAGGGCATGGGAGATATCTGTAATCCTACTAATACTCTATTTCTTCATGTGCATGATGGTTTTTACAGTGTCGTGACTTTTATAAATTAATTGAACAAAAGATTTAATATTTGTATGCTATGCAATATTTATATTATACTTCAATACACATATTCACAGAAATATTAATTAGGACTCAACAAAGTGAAAGATACAGAACTGAGCTTTTTCTCAAAACCATTTAATAACCACATATCAGATTAATTTCAGTCCTTGGATGAAACTCCTGAAATGATCATGGGTGAATCCTTTGCTCTAGCTTCTCATGCTCACATACATCATTAGATTGCACAGGGTGAGGCTGGCATACGATTGGGAGGAAGGAGGAGGGTAGGCAGGTTTCAACACAGCTTTAAAGTAAACATGGCACTGACTTTTTAATTTAATTTAATTTTACTTTATTCTATTTGGAGACAGGATCTCAATCTGTCTCCCAGGCTGGAGTGCAGTAATACAATCACAGCTCACCGCAGCCTCAACCTCTTGGGCCCAAGTGATCCTCCTGCCTCAGCCTCCTGGGTAGCTGTAACCACAGGCACACACCACCATGGCTGGTTAATTGTTTTTTCATTTTCTTTTCTTTTGTTTTTTTTGTTTGTTTGTTTGTTTTTGTTTTTGTTTTTTGTAGAGATGGGTGTCTCATTACGTTGCCCAGGATGGTCTCAAACTCCTGGCCTCAAGTGATCCACCAGCCTTGGTCCTCCAAAGTGCTTGAATTACAGGCATGAACCACTAAGTTCAGCCAGAATTGACTTTTGGTAAGATGGGTGGAGGGTGGGGTGGTGGATGCGCTCTTGTTCTCATGAACTTTTTCTGTGAAAATACATATTTGATTTCCTAGGAAGTTGGAGAATTTCTAATTTTCTCTCTCCTCTCTGTTCTCCGCCCTGCTCACAACATCTATGAGCAAGCCCCGGCTTCAGGAACATATACCCACTCCCTGCCTCCTGGTTTTGGGCAGGCTCCTGTTCCCTATTGGTGAAACCAGCCTTGCTGTTACACAAAAAACAGCTCCTATGATATAGTATTTTTGACCCATTTCTACTAAAAAATCTTACTGCATTTTCAATTGATTGGAATAATTTTCTACAAGCAATTTCTCTTTGAATTTTTAGGGCCTCATAATTAAACCTGGCAAGTAATTTGGGAAAATGTAAACATGCGAAATCACCCTTTTTTATACCCATTGCTTTAACATCATAGAACTCTTCAGACACAAGTCACGTGTCCAAATAAAGGCTCTAAGCCAAATGATCTTGAGTTAGTCAAGAATGTATGGAAAATATATTTATATATTATTTAATCTTAGAAGTCTGTCTAATGGCTATAGTCATAAACAAATTACACATTTTAAGTGCAAAGAAACATTTTGATAAAATAACTCTGATTTTTAAAATTGCCTCAAAATGAATTAAAGTCACTACGATGCAATCATTCAATTCAGAATTTTAAAAAGGTTTTTAGAAGTTTGCCTTATTGTTTTTTTTAGTCATTTGACACAAATATGCATGACTAGAGCACATTACTCTACATTATTCAATGATATTTAAAATTTTGTACTCACCATGGAAGAATAAATTGGAAGTTCCTTGTATGGGTTAACAAGCAAAAGAATGTCCCCAATGAATGTCTGTGAAAAAAGGGATGCAAACAGTTCATTATTCATATAAATAGCACTTTAAAAAACACAAATCATACAATTTAAAAGCCATTGTATGAAATATAAAAAATAAGAAAAATCCACTTAATATTTTGTAACTTTTTAATATTTCACAATTTTTTTAAGTTTGGAATTAAAAATATTAAATGAATTAAATAATTCAAATTAAATAAAACAGGCTTTATTTCACTGAGCATATGAGAAATGAAATAGTTAAATTCTAAGAATTTCTTTTCTTAAAAGATTCTGTGAGAACCAAACAATGAAAAAATATAGACTTAAAACATATGACAAAATACCTATGAAAAAGTCAATGGGGTAACAAATTCTGTTATTCTGCTACAGAATAATAAACTGCATAAGAGAGAAGTTAGTAAAGCACAATTATCAAATAAAATACTTTGTTTCAATTAAAAAGTGACAATGAGATACAAAGGCACAAAGTACAGATGGAACAAATAAAAATAATAAAATGATAGATTTAAACCCAAACAACAACGACCACATCAATTGTAAAGGTACAAAATAGTCCAATTAAAATGCAAAGATTATAAATTGTATTAAAGTACAAAAGATGACTACTTTAAAGAGAAACATCCTAAACATATAGAATAAAAAAAAGGAAAAGAATGAAGCAAGGTATGCATGCAAACAATAATAACAGCCAAGAAGATGACTATGGAAATAATTAATTTATAGAAAATGTGCTTTTGGAAGCAGTACCAGAAGTAAAAAAGAAACATTTCCCAGTAAAATGATAAATCAATCAGGAAGAAACAACATTTCTAAATTTCTAGGAGACTAAAATCTAGCATCACATATATAAAGCAATAACATATAAGGAGAAAAACGTAAGTTAACAATGATAATGAAACATTTTAACCATTTTTCTTAGTGATTCATGGAACAAGCAGACAAAATTTTAAAGTAATAATTACCGCATTGACCAATTTATTTATATAAAACACTGTTACTGACAAGTTGAACACTGGCTTGTTTCCTTAAACTTTAAAGATTTGAGTCACACAGAATATGTTCTATTACAGTAGAATTAGGATAGAATATTGTCTCCCAAACTCTGTGTGAAGGGCCTTAATGTCATCCACCAGAAAACTAACACCAAATAAATGTTTACCCTTTAAAAAAAGAAGAATATTGTATTGTGTGTTAAAAATTAGCTAAGAGAGCAGAGTTTTGGTGCTCTTACTATAAAAGAAAAAGATAACTATGTGAGGTGATGGGTATGTTAATGTGCTTGACTGTAGAACTCATTTCACTAAGTGTATGTACATTGAAGCATCACGGGCAGGGGCAGTGGCTCAGGCCTATGATCCCAGCACTTTGGGAGGATGAGGCAGGAGGGTAGGAGAATTGTTTGAGCCCTGGAGTTCAAGACCAGCCTGGGTAACATGCTGAGATGCCATCTCTACAATTTTTTTTTTTTTTTAATTAGCTGGGCATGGTGGTGTATTCCTGTCATCCCAGCTACTCAGGAAGCTGAGGCAGGAGGATCACTTGATCCTGGAAGGTTGAGGCTGCAGTAAGCTGATATCTCACCAATGTATTCCAGCCTGGGTGAAAGAGTGAAATCCTGTCTCAAAAACACAAAACAAAAACCAAAATCCAAACAAAACTCACGTTGTATCCCTTAAAAAGATACAATTTTTAAAAAGGTTATTGTAATTAAAAAGATATTGAAGTCACTAGTAGATACCTAGACAATCACCAAACATTTTTAAATTTTACAATATATTTGCAAATAACTTATGAGCTAAAAGGAATTAAAATGCAAATAAGACTATTTCTATTATAACATATCGTAACTTGTGGGATGCAACTAAAGGTCTACTTAAGATAAAAATTATAGCCTAGAATACATGTCAGAAAAGGAAAACAGGGGTGATAATTAATGATCTAAGTATCGACTTCAAGGAGTTTAAAGAATTGCATCAATTATAAAGAAATAAATGAGTAAAATAAAATAATATCAAAGCAGAAATCAATGGAACAGGGAGAAAAAAGCCAAAAGATGATCCTTTGAAAAATGTACAATTTATCCCAGCAAAACTGATTCAGAAAACAAGAGGAAATGCACCAACTACCAATAGCAATCAGTAACATGACATCAAGACAGATCCTACGGACATAAAGACAGATGAAGACAGTATCATGAACCATACTGTAGCCACTAAATTTAGATATTTAGGTCAAGTAGACAACAATCCTAGGAAAATACATCATACCAAAGCTAACACAATAAGAAACAGAAATTCTAATTAGTTATTTCCCTATAAAGTAAGCGGAATCTACATCTAAAATATTTTTCCACAAGGACAACTCAGGCTTCACGGGTGAATTCTTCCCAACATTAATGTACAAAATAAACAAATATTCTACAAATTATTTCAGAAGATAACAGAAAAGGGAACACTTCCCATTTTAAGAACCCCACATAAAATGGACATTAGAATCTAATAGGAACATTGCAATAAAGAAAAATGACAGGCTGAACTCTCTCACTAAAATACATGTAAAAATCCTAAGCCAAATATTAACAAATTGAATCCAGCAATTTAGTAATAATGATAATACATCTCAAATAGCTTTATTCTAGAAATGCAAAGCTGATTTCATAATTGAAGATCAACACTTGTAACTAATAATATTAAAAAAAAACTTAAAAAGACATATGATCATCTCCATAAATGGAGAGAAAGCATTTAATAATATCCAATGCTCATTATTGATTAAACAATAACTTTGAAAACCATGAATGTAATGAGATTTCCTTAATCTAATGAAAAGTGATGATACCTAATGGCATAGCTGCTGCAAAGAACTTTCTTAATGATGAAACACTCAAAGATTTTTTTCTGGGATTGGCAATGGATAGGGCATTTATTATTGACATTTAAGTCTTTTTTAGTGAAGTTCTATCTCATGAAACAATGCAAGAAAAAAAAGGTATGACTTTTTTAAAAAAAAGAAATAAAAGTCATCATTTGCAGACTATATGGTATTGATGTAGGAAACCAATGGACTGTTTATGTAAATTAATGCTGACATATAACTTTAGCAAGTTTGATAAAAAATGAATATGAAAAAATCAAAATTGTATTCTCTATATATTACCCATGAACAATTAGAAAATAATTTTTTCTTCTTATTTTCCATAAAACAAACAAGCAAACATTTATTATGTCCTCAAAACGTGAAGAATGCAGATAAGCAAATTTAATAGACGTGGGAAAGACTCCTACACCAAAAAATAAAAATTGCTCCAGAGAAATTAAAGATGGCCAATAAAAGGGCTACACCATTTTGTGAAATGAAAAATGAAATACCATAAAAATCTCAATTATTTCCACTTACTCTATATATCCGATGCAATACCAATAAAAATCCAATGGAAATTGCTAAATTAACTTTAAAGTAGACATGAATCAAAGGTCATGATTGGCTAATACATGTTTAAGAACAAGGGGACTTTCTATTTATCAGGATTGACTATATAGCTGTAATGATCAAGATATTTGGGAATTTGTTTATGAACACATGGACCAATACAAAAGAAAACAGATCCTAGAAAACAGACCCACTCCCTGGGGTCAACTGTTTAGGACAAAGGTGCTGTGGCCATGCAGCAGGGAGACACATGTGGGAAAAGTTTTAATCTGGATCCTCCTCTTTGACCATTGTGAAATCTTTTCCACATGGGTAATATACTATGCCTTGGGTTTGGGCCATAATCCCCAAAGACACCATCCTAAACAACATAATCCCGGATGCTGAAATCCCAAAAGAGCGAAATATCTAAAGTCCCAAATCCTACAAGTTGAAATCATGATGCAACTCTTGTGCATACAACCAAAAACACAATAATCCTTTCCCTAGAATTCAGCTTTCAGGATTTTAACATTCAGAATTTTATTATTTCAGGATTGTGATTTGCAGGATTATAGATGTTTGCGATTTCAGACTTTGAGGATTTTGATTTTTGGGGATTTCAATCTTTTGAGATTTCAACATTCTGACTGA
This sequence comes from Macaca mulatta, assembly GCF_049350105.2. Lineage (NCBI taxonomy): Eukaryota > Metazoa > Chordata > Mammalia > Primates > Cercopithecidae > Macaca > Macaca mulatta. Next base: position 103,371,592 of record NC_133422.1, on the reverse strand, counting down.
TGGCATTGGGGATTGTGTCTTTCAGGATTATGATCAGCACCAAAATACCTTAAATGTAAATGCTAAAATAATCAAATGTTAAGAAGAAAATGTAGGAGAACATTTTCACAACCAATGCCAAGCTTTCTTAAACAGGTCACAAGAAGTATGAACCCTAAAGAATCTGTAAAATTGTACACTTTGCTTCATTTAAATACACTATATGAAGAGAACAACACAAGCCAAAAAACTGGATGAAAACGTTCTCAATATGTATGTTTCACAACAAAAATAATTTCGTAAATATATAAAAACTCCTACATATCAAGAAGAAGAAAGAAAACCCCATTTTAATGGCACTATAACTGAACAGGAAATTCACAAAAGAAGATAATCAAATGAACAACAAACACATATTAATATTTTCATTTGTTAAATCAGAGAAATAGAAATTAGAACCACAATAAGCTACCACTCCACAACTGCCAGAATAGCTGGAATTTGAAAAACTGTTAGTGAAACAAAAATACCATTTATGCCAAAAGCAATTGGGTCATATCTACCAAAGCTGAACATATTTTATGATGCTGGCATTCCACTCCTAGGTAAAGATCCCACAGAAATACTTATGTGGGCCAAAAAAAAAAAAAAAGGTGCAAAACTGTTTATATTATTCACATTTACTAGAAAAGTGGAAACAAGTCAAAGTTTCCTCAAGTATAGAGTGGATAAATTAGAATATACTCATATAGTAGTTTATTGTACATAAACAAAAATTAGTAAATGCTTTTACAAGCAACAGTATAGCTGAATATTAGAGACATAATAATGAGATGAATACTACAAAACAGATTGCATTTATATAAAGTTAAAAAACACAGACAAAACCAATCTATCGGTGTAAATGTTGGAATATTTTGTAATGACAAACGTGGATTGGGGAGGACTTCTCTCTTCTATTACATTATGAAGTTGCAGGTTACGTAGGTATGTTCATGAAGTAAAAGTTCATTAAGCCACACATTAACGAGTTGTGCATTACCTTGTTTATATGTTGTTATTTAACACAACATTTATGGAAAAGAAGGATTGCTCAGTATTCTATACCCAAGTAAATAAGAAAAGAAATAAAAGTGAAATAATACGTCTGCAGAGGACCTTACTAATGTAGTATCTGAAAACTCCTGTTAAATTCCAGAGAAGAAAAATGGAGCTAGAAAGCAGATTGTAAGTGACTTTAGAAATCTTTGATTAAGAAAGACGATAAATTTTAAAATCAATTCATAAATACTTCTAAAATGGCATTTTTCCATTGAGGTATAATTTTTAGATGGGTCTAATTATTGAAGGAATTTCAGACTGTCTTTGAAAGTATGTTTTCTGACAAAGAAAAATGGTGTATAATAATGTGAATTCATATTATTGTAAAGTCGTAGAGTATAACTTTGTATAAATAATCAAAACGAATGAGGCTGTTTTGATGAAATGGAGCATTTTAAGGGTACTGCAGAGAAATAATTTTTCAAATTGTAAAAATCATGAGAATTCGTTCAACTCATCTTTCTAATATATTAAGGTTCTTTCCCCCAACAGCTTACTTGTTAAGTACTCAAAGGGGTCTTTTGGGTGGAGTGGAATGATTTGGAACTACATGGCAGGTATTGCATAGCATAACGCAGTATATCATAGGTGAAGCTCTGGATAAATAGACAAGGGGCACTATTAACTCAAGGAAAGTGTATGCATTCATGTTACTTCAAATATCCTTCAGGTGAGAGAAACCTCAATCTCTGACACCAGCTTGTCAACATTAGCCTCTTGAAATGCTCTTAAAAACAGGACCTACAGTTTATGTGTTCCCTTTTCTGCACAATCTTGCCAGCATCTATTGTGTTTTTGACTTTTTAATAACAGCTGTTCTGACTGGTGTCAGATGGTATATCATTGTGGTTTTGATTTGCATTTCTCTAATGATCAGTGATGTGGAACTTTTTTTACTGTTTGTTGGCTGCATTTTTGTCTTCTTTTGAGAAGTGTCTGTTCATGCCCTTTGCCACTTTTTTTTTTTTTTTTTTTTTTTGATATGGAGTCTCACTCTGTCATGCAGGCTGGAGTGCAGTGACACTATTTTAGCTCACTGCAACCTCCATCTCCCGGGTTCAAGTGATTTTTCTGCCTCAGCCTCCCAACCACCTGGGATTACAGGCACCCACCATGACGCCTGGCTAATTTTTGTATTTTTAGTAAAGACGGGGTTTTACCATGTTGGTCAGGCTGGTCTCGAACTCCTGACCTCAAGTGATCTGCCCGCCTCAGCCTCCCAAAGTGCTGGGATTACAGGTATGACTCAGTGCACCCAGGCTTGCCCACTTTTTAATGAGGTTGTTTTTCTCTTGTAAATTTAAGTTCCTTACAGATGCTGAATAGTAGACCTGTATCAGGTATATAGTTTGCATATATTTTCGCCTATTCTGCAGGTTGTCAGTTTACTCTGTTGATAGTTCTTTTGCTGTCCAGAAGCTCTTAAGTTTAATTAGATCCCATTTGTCAATTTTTGCTTTTGTTGTGATTGCTTTTGCTGTCTTTGTCATGAAATCTTTGACCATTCCTATGTCCCGAATGGTACTGCCTAGGTTGTCTTCCTGGGTTTTCATAGTTTTGGGTTTTACATTTATGTCTTCAATCCATCTTGAGTTAATTTTTGTATATGGGGCAAGGAAGGGGTCTAGCTTCACTCTTCTGCTTATGGTTAGCCAGTTATCCCAGCACCATTTATTGAAGGGGGAGTCTTTTCCTCATTGCTTGTTTTTGTCAGCTCTGTCCAAGAACAGATGGTCACAGATGTGCAACACTACACTGTTGTTGGGAGTGTAAATTAGTTCAACCATTCTGGAAAGCAGTATGGTGATACCTCAAAGGGCTAAAAGCAGAATTACCATTCCACCCAGCAATCACATTACAGGGTATACACCCAAAGAAATATAAATCACTCTACCATAAACATACATGCACACGAATGTTCATCGCAGCACTATTCACAATAGTAAAGACATATAATCAATTTAAATGCCCATAAATGACAGATTAGATAAAGAAAGAATGGTACATGTGCATCACGGAGTACTATGCAGCTGCAAAAAAGAACAAGATCATGTCTTTTATGGAAACATGGATGGGGTTGGAGGCTACTATCCTTAGCAAACTAACACAGGAACAGAAAACCAAACTCATGTTCTCCTTATAAGTGGGAGGTAAATGATAAGAACTTAGGAAGGCAAAGAAGGAAACAATAGTCACTAGGGTCTACTTAAGCAAGGAGGCTGGAATGGGGGAGAGAAGCAGAAAATAAAACTATTGGGTACTGGACTTAATACCTGGGTTATAAAATAATCTGTACAACAAACCTCCAGGACATGTGTTTACCTATATAACAAACCTTTACAACCCAAACCTAAAATAAAAGTTAAAAAAAGAGGCTCTGCTGCATCAACCTGGGTCACCCTGAGTGGCATGTTAAGTGGCTGAAATGAGCCAGACTGTGTGCTAGGAGCTGTCAAGCAATGCTTTATTGCTCTGGTTTGGTTTTAGCCAATTACAATATATTTGTTTCAGAATTCTTTTGGCTAACCAGATGTTACAGGAGGTCTTGTGTTTATTTTGTGGGGTTTTTAAATTAGTCTTAAGTCCCACTAATGTGCTTGTAAAACAAATACTTCCAGCAAACTTCTTTGCTGTCCATAAAGGAATTTGATTGCACATTCTGTTCTCTCTGGCGCTGCTGGCGGTAAGTATTCAGAGAATGCAATGCTTGTATTCTGTGCATTTCCTGGAGAGCATGTGTCTCATCACATGCATTTCATTTTCTGTTTGAAGGTTTGAGAACTTCTTAATGCTGCCAACTGTGGAAACTCCCTAATCTAATGTCCAAATAGAAGGTTATACACTTAGTAAAAAGGCAATTTGCAATCTGTTTTGAAAGATCATACTATCAAACAAATCAGACTGTAGCAAAAAGAGATGAAAACCCTGGTCAAATGATTAAGTCAGCTAAAATATTTTATCTTGGCTCTGAAAAAAGTCATTGCTCAACCCTCAGTTATTTGCTATGGATAAGTAAATATTAACTTCTTTCTCTCATCTAAAAATAGGGACTTGGTTGAGGAAGTCTACTCATTTATTCAGTATTTATTGGGAATCTATTATGGGTCATACATAGCAGTGAACAAAACGAGAATTCTTTCCCTTATAGAACTTGCATTCTAGTGGGTATGGACATGAAAGAGAGAGAGAGAGAGAGAGAGAGAGAGAGAGAGAGAAACAGAGACAGAGACAGAGAAACAGAGAGAGAGAGAGAGAAACAGAGAGAGAGAGAGAGAGAGAGAGAGAGAGAGAGAGAGAAACAGAGACAGAGACAGAGAAACAGAGAGAGAGAGAGAGAAACAGACAGAGACAGAGAAACAGAGACAGAGAGAGAGACAGTCTGTCAGTCTGTGTGTATAGGGAGAATCAGCACATGGTATTTATAAGAATCTAAGTAAGAAAAATATACAGTATGTTAGAGAGTGGTAAGTTTGTGGAGGAAAACACATGAAGGCAGAAGGATAGGAAGTGCATTTTGCAATTTAAAATAGACTAGGGGGCTGGCCTTCAGAAGCAATGACACTGATATGAAGACCTGAAGGGAGGGAGGAATGGGCATATGGTGGTCAAATTATTCAGGCAAAGGCCTGCACAGAAGTGCCCGCCACACTCATGAGACACCAGGGTCAGCTATGTGGCCAGGGCAGAGGCACCCAGGGGAGGGTGCCAACATCTGACATGAGAAATTCAAAAGGCAGCGGGAAACCATTGTGGCTTTATGAGCCTTTCCTCAGACTGTGGCTTTACTGAGTGAATTGGGCATCCTTTTAGCAGAGAAGTGTCATAATGCAATGTACATTCTAACACTGTTACTCTGGCTTTTGTGTTGAGAATAGACAGAGGGGAAGTCAAGAGAAACTCAGACACTTATTTGCAGGACAAATAGGCATCTAGAGAACTCTCCACCCCAAATCAACAGAATATACATTCTTCTCAGCACCACATCGCACTTATTCCAAAATTGACCACATAGTTGGAAGTAAAGCACACCTCAGCAAATGTACAAGAACAGAAATTATAACAAACTGTCTCTCAGACCACAGTGCAATCAAACTAGAACTCAGGATTAAGAAATTCACTCAAAACCACGCAACTACATGGAAACTGAAAAATCTGCCCCTGAATATCTACTGCGTACATAACGAAATGAAGGCAGAAATAAAGATGTTCTTTGAAACCAATGAGAACAAAGATACAACATACCAGAATCTCTGGGACACATTTAAAGCAGTGTGTAGAGGCAAATTTATAGCATGAAATGCCCACAAGAGAAAGCAGGAAAGATCTAAAATTGACACTCTAACATCACAATTAAAAGAACTAGAGAAGCAACAGCAAACACATTCAAAAGCTAGCAGAAGGCAAGAATTAATTAAGGTCAGAGCAGAACTGAAGGAGAAAGAGACACAAAAAAATCCTTCAAAAAAATCGATGAATCCAGGATTTGGTTTTTTGAAAAGATCAACAAAATTGATAGACCGCTAGCAAGACTAATAAAGAAGAAAAGAGAGAAGAATCAAATAGATGCAATAAAAAATGATAAAGGGAATATTACTACCGACCCCAAAGAAATACAAACTACCATCAGAGAATACTATAATCACCTCTACGCAAATAAACTAGAAAACCTAGAAGAAATGGATAAATTCCCGGACACATACACTCTCCTAAGACTAAACCAGGAAGAAGTCGAATCCCTGAATAGACCAATAACAGGCTCTGAAATTGAGGCAATAATTATTGCCTACCAACCAAAAAAAGCCCAGGACCAGACAGATTCATAGCCGAATTCTACCAGAGATACAAGGAGGAACTGGTACCATTCTTTCTGAAACTATTCCAATCAATAGAAAAAGAGGGAATCCTCCCTAACTCATTTTATGAGGCCAACATCATCCTGATACCAAAGCCTGGTAGAGACACAGCAAAAAAAGAGAATTTTGAAGACCAATATCCCTGATGAACATCGACGCAAAAATCCTCAATAAAATACTGGCAAACCGAATCCAGCAGCACATCAAAAAGCTTATCCGCCAAGATCAAGTGGGCTTCATCCCTGGGATGCAAGGCTGGTTCAATATATGCAAATCAATAAACATAATCCAGCATAGAAACAGAACCAAAGACAAAAACCACATGATTATTTCAATAAATGCAGAAAAGGCCTTTGACAAAATTCAACAGCACTTCATGCTAAAAACGCTCAATAAATTCAGTATTGATGGAACGTATCTTAAAACAATAAGAGCTATTTATGAGAAACCTACAACCAATATCATACTGAATGGGCAAAACCTGGAAGCATTCCCTTTGAAAACTGGCACAAGACAGGGATGCCCTCTCTCACCACTCCTATTCAACATAGTGTTGGAAGTTTTGGCCAGGCAATCAGACAGGAGAAAGAAAGAAAGGGATTCAATGAGGAAAAGAGGAAGTCAAATTGTCCCTGTTTGCAGATGACATGATTGTATACTTAGAAAACCCCATCATCTCAGCCCAAAATCTCCTTAAAGCTGATAAGCAACTTCAGCAAAGTCTCAGGATACAAAATCAATGTGCAAAAATCACAAGCATTCTTATACACCAATAACAGACAAACAAAGAGCCAAATCATGAATGAACTCCCATTCACAACTGCTTCAAAGAGAATAAAATACCTAGGAATCCAACTTACAAGGGATGTGAAGGACCTCTTCAAGGAGAACTACACAACACTGCTCAATGAAATAAAAGAGGACACAAACAAATGGAAGAACATTCCATGCTCATGGATAGGAAGAACCAATATCATGAAAATGGCCATACTGCCCAAGGTAATTTATAGATTCAATGCCATGCCCATTAAGCTACCAATGACTTTCTTCACAGAATTGGAAAAAACTACTTCAAAGTTCATATGGAACCAAAAAAGAGCCCACATTGCCAAGACAATCCTAAGCAAAAAGAACAAAGCTGGATTCATCACGCTACCTGACTTCAAACTATACTACAAGGCTACAGTAACCAAAACAGCATGGTACTGGTACCAAAACAGAGATATAGACCAATGGAACAGAATAGAGCCCTGAGAAATAATACCCCACATCTACAACCATCTGATCTTTGACAAACCTGAGAAAAACAAGAAATGGGGAAAGGATTCCCTATTTAATAAATGGTGCTGGGAAAACTTGCTAGCCATATGTACAAATGGATCCCTTCCTTACACCTTATACAAAAATTAATTCAAGATGGATTAGAGACTTAAATGTTAGACCTAAAACCATAAAAACCCTAGAAGAAAACCTAGGCAAGACCATTCAGGACATAGGCATGGGCAAGGACTTCATGTCTAAAACACCAAAAGCAATGGCAACAAAAGCCAAAATTGACAAATGGGATCTAATTAAACTAAAGAGCTTCTGCACAGCAAAAGAAACTACCATCAGAGTGAACAGGCCACCTACAGAATGGGAGAAAACTTTTGCAATCTACCCATCTGACAAAGGGCTAATATCCAGAACCTACAAAAAACTCAAACAAATTTACAAGAAAAAAACAACCTCATCAAAAAGTGGGCGAAGTATATCAACAGACACGTCTCAAAAGAAGACATTTATGCAGCCAACAGACACATGAAAAAATGCTTGTCATCATTTGCCATCAGAGAAATGCAAATCAAAACCACAATGAGATACCATCTCACACCAGTTAGAATGGTGATCATTAAAAAGTCAGGGAACAACAGGTGCTGGAGAGGATGTGGACAAATAGGAACACTTTTACACTGTTGGTGGAATTGTAAACTAGTTCAACCATTGTGGAAGACAGTGTGGTGATTCCTCAAGGATCTAGAACTAGAAATACCATTTGACCCAGTCATCCATTACTGGGTATATACCCAAAGGATTAAAAATCATGGCCGGGCATGGTGGCTCAAGCCTGTAATCCCAGCACTTTGGGAGGCCGAGGTGGGCGGATCACAAGGTCAGGAGATCGAGACCATCCTGGCTAAACCCGGTGAAACCCCGTCTCTACTAAAAAAAAAAAAATACAAAAAACTAGCCGGGCGAGGTGGTGGGTGCCTGTAGTTCCAGCTGCTCTGGAGGCTGAGGCAGGAGGATGGCATGAACCCAGGAGGCGGAGCTTGCAGTGAGCTGAGATCCGGCCACTGCACTCCAGCCTGGGCGACAGAGCGAGACTCCATCTCAAAAAAAAGAAAAAAAAAATCATGCTGCTATAAAGACACGTGCACACGTATGTTTATTGTGGCAGTATTCACAATAGCAAAGACTTGAAACCAACCCAAATGTCCATCAATGATAGACTGGATTAAGAAAATGTGGCACATATACACCATGGAATACTATGCAGCCATAAAAAAGGATGAGTTCATGTCCTCTGTAGGGACATGGATGCAGCTGGAAACCATCATTCTCAGCAAACTATTGCAAGAACAGAAAACCAAACACCACATATTCTCACTCATAGGTGGGAATTGAACAATGAGAACACTTGGACACAGGAAGGGGAGCATCACACACCAGGGCCTGTTGTGGGGTGGGGGGAAGGGGGAGGGATAGCATTAGGAGATATACCTACTGTAAATGACGAGTTAATGGGTGCAGCACACCAAAATGGCACATGTATACATATGTAACAAACTTGCACATTGTGCACATGTACCCTAGAACTTACAGTATAATAAAAAATAAATAATAAAAACAAAAAACAAAAACCAAAATGCAAGTGCAAAATGCAATTGCTGTAGGAAGATATGTGCCTGGAGGCAGCAGTAGGGGTGGTCTTCTGTGTATAACTTGAAGGTAGGGCTGGTGACAGGAAATCAGATGTGGGGTGTGGAAGGAAAACCAGCATCAACAGTCTCAGTAAGTGCGTTGGCCCAAGAAGCGACAGGAGTGGGACTGTCATGAGCCAGGGTGGAAAGGCCATGAGACGTGATGGTTGGAAGAGCTCAAATGACCACATTCGGGTATTGGAATTTTGAGATTTCTACCAAACTAGTGATTTTCTGTTTGTGGGGTAAGATCACTTGCTTTTAGTTCCAATTAATCATGGACTGATACCTTTGTAAAACATAATAAAAAGAATTACTAAAAAATGTGATTAAAAGACATATGAAGTTCAAGCTCTGATTCTTATTAACTCCAACAGATAGGGATTAAACCAACAGACTGCTGGAAGAATTTCTATAAAAACACTTATTTCCATTACACACTGGTCATAAAAAATTCATATACCTACTCATCCGCAGACAGCACATTGGGAAGCACATATTACCATTTAATCCATAATGTTTAAATTGCTTGTCTACCCATTAGAGGTGATTTCAGACACCATAATGTACAACATTCCTATTATGAAATTGATCCTAATCGATTGAGCTTTTCTGTATTTTAGGAATTGAGCAGAAGAAACCCATGCCTCACACAGTGGCAAATTTATGTTATATGAACATTAGGAAAGCAGAGAGTAGTATAAATAGTTCAGGTGATCAAGAGAGAGGAACTGACTAGAAAACAAATTATTTAAGAAGATAGTCCACCGTGTGGAGGAGCTAGAGGCAGGAGTTTGATAAAAATGTAGGAAGTATTTACTGTTTAAGAGGGAAACAGCAGAAAAACTCACATAACTAACTCCATTTTGTTAAGCGGCTTTACCTATTCTTGTACGTGGGCTAGGATCATCTTAAAGCACTGAGATAATAATGCAAAAATAGCAATTGTATAGTTTTTACTCTGGGATTAAAGGAGAAGCGCATAAGCAACTATGTTTTATTAAAGATTTCCAGGAAAGTTGTAGCCTGACAAGGACAAAGTTCCCAACTCCTTAGACCCTCCCTGGTCTCCAGATGTCTATAGTCCTTATCCACCTTTTGATACCAACACCCTCCTCTTCTGTATATGTCCCTCCCATAAACACTCTCTGGCCAGCCTGAAAAATTGGAGAAGGTACATTAGAACACTAGTTTACCATCTTCTCAGTTTTGCTGGCTTTCCAAATAAACCTACTTTTCCTCCCATCAACCTCGTCTTTGGTGTTTGGCTTTTGAGCAGCCCAAGAACCAGATGTTAACAAACTATCAATGAGTTACAGAATAACAAACTGTGATAAATTCTCTAAAGATAGATAGTCCATGATGATGTAATCTAGAAGCTCTGGGAAGGTTTACTTAAAGAGTGGGTACTATTTGAGTGGGAGTTTATAAAGCTAACTATTTTATGGAGTAGAAATATAACTCTAGGGGAAATAAACAAACAGAGAAACAGTCTAAGGAAAGTCCTCGATGCAGGAAGGCAGGTGATAAGTAATTTAGATATAAGTGAGAAAGAGTCCTCAGTGACTGTTTGGGGCAGATCATGAGGATTCTAGTCTCTGGAATAAGGGTTGTGGTCTTTTTCCCATGAAAAGTGGTGGGCCATAGAGAAGATTCAAGACTGGGAGCTTTGAGATTACATTTGTGCTTTATAAAAATTACTCTAGTTCATTGTGAGATTGGATTGAAAAAGAATGATGAAGCCTCCCCTAGAGAGTTAGTAGGTTGTTAGAGAAGGGAAGGTAATGGCTTTGATGAGGGTGCTTACCACGGGGGTGGAGAGAACCAGAATAAATGCATATTTAGATGAAATGTCACTTTAAAGGCACAAATGGGTAAAGAAAGACAAAACAATTTAAGCAATGGTCTTCTAGGCTTCCATAATTACGAGTAAAAAAAAAAATCAACGCAATACTGGGAAAAAGATGAAATAATGGAATAAAAATACACACTTTACAAAAGTAACAGGGTGATAACAGAGACCAAAGTAATCAGCTCTTACCACTTTATGCCAATGACATGATTTCATTAATTTTGACAGAAGTATTTAATTTTAAGTGTATTTACAGTGGCAGGCAATTTATCTAAGCATTACGATGCTACATTGCATTTTCATAGGCTAATCAGCATTTGACAATTTATTACTTGTAAGGAAATCTCAGACTTCACATTTACATGAAAATTACTTAATCAGTTTCTCAGTAGACTAGAAAACAAAAGTGTTATCAAAAAGGGACAGCAGGTATATGCATAATCAGATTTCTTTATAGACATTCTGATTGAATTGCTCTGTGCTCTGCGTAGAATATAACAAAATCAGAGAGTGGGAGAGAAAAAGAAAGAGAAAGAGATTGATTTTGATATTACAAGGTGTCTAAACTGTTATCAGTCTTGGGAAAGTAACACACAAATGAGGATAGAACCACAGTAAATAAATTCTCCATGCTGTCGTTTGAGTAATATTTTTGGATTCTACTATCAGGAATCTGTGCAAAAATTATTAACTTTACAAAGACATTTCCTGGCAATTCTGAGCCACAACAGTCTCTTCTCATGCAAATAGAGAGGCAGTCGTACATGCATAGTCAGTATATGCTCTTTCGCTTCCTGTTCCCGATCTAGCAGGTTCAAGAAAAGTAGAGGAGACAGACAGCAATTTTATAAGTCATATGCAGATCCTGCTGGTTCTAGCAACATCTTCCACAGCAATCATGACAACAGGAAAGTTTAATAGCAGTACTTGTGTCTGTCCGCAGGGTATTAGTTTATACTTAACTCCAAAATTTGGAACTGTGCTGAATTTGCTTTATAATTGAGCCAGATGAAGCTAAACTCACCTTGAAAAATTCAACTTAAGCTATCACCATGACCAGAAGCTCCAGTGAGCCCTTTACGTGCAACATTTGAAGCACTGAAGGGTGATAAAAACATGCAGCAAGACAAAAGCAGTTCAAAAGGCAATCTCCAGGGCACTCACATAGATCTGATTGTTTCCGAAGCGCTTCTGAATCTCATAGAGCAGGCTGCCATCATTGAGCTCGCTGAGCGTTGCCAGGTCATCGTTTGGGGCAGGAGGCATTAGCTTGACCTGGGGAAGAACAGAAAGTATGATCAATTCTAATTGCTTTCCAATCAACTTTCTTCACAGTTGGATGTTCCACTTTCAATTACCTATCAACAATTTGAAGACAACCTGAGTTAGGAACTGTTATTAAAAGATGAAATGGTTCAATGAAAAAGAAAAAAAGGAATCCAAAGCCACAGAGCAATGTATTCAGATGAGAATTTTTGTGCTATACTCTCCAGCGTGCAGGTGCACACATCCTGTCTGTCAGCCCAGGCATTAGGTCTGTCAAGATGAGTTCAGCATGTTGACTCTTCTTATTCCCTACTGATAATTTAGACAGCTCTGTACTGTTCTCAGTCCTCTGAAAGATAGGCAGTGGAACACCTCATATGTTTGCAGTGTTCCCTAAGCTAAAGCAAAACTTTTCATGTTACCATTGTTGGCATGGTAAGGAAGAAATGTGTATGGAATTTAGATTCTGCATTCATGTAAGACGAGGCCAGGTTTTAAAGGTAGACACCAGATCTTTCTATTCCGCTCTACATTACTTTTAAGATTAAGGTAGCTACGAGATTAAAATAACCGTCATAAATAAAGCTTTCCTATTCAATTTAATATGCCATGAAAGTTTAAAGACTGTGCAACATTTCAAATAAAAAAGATAAATTTGGATTCTTCAATTAAATGAAAATCCATTATTTTCAAATTAGAAATGTGCAATTTTAATTTTACGTACATATAATATGCTCAGAAAAGTAGCCATTTGACGTAATATAGTAGGAGTGTTTTTTTAATATCACACACAAAGGAGCAAAAGAATAAGAATATTCTTATCAATCTGAGCTCTTTGATACTCCTAGTAAAGTTTTAATAATTATCATTTGTATTCATGTACGTATTCTATATTTGCATTTTGTATTTGTATCTGTATTATATATTATTAATAGTATATACCATTGCTAAATAATTTGAACATAAATATTTCTGCTTATCTAGTAAATGTAGTGTAAAAAATACTAAACATTTTTAATAAAACTAAATTTAGGACTATCTTTTCTGATATTAGTGGATATTTCGCAAAGTATAATCTTTCCCATGAGTTCATAAAGTAAGTTTATTTTCTCCCCAGATTTTCAAAATCTAATGCATTAATAATAGAAACACAGGCTGGTGTGGTGGCTTACACCTGTAATCCCAGCACAGGGAGGCTGTGGTGGGTGGATCACTTGAGGTCAGGAGTTCAAGACCAGCCTGACCAATGCGGCAAAACCTCACCTCTACTAAAAATACAAAAAAAATTAGCCGGGCATGGTGGCACATGCCTGTAATCTCAGCTACTCAGGAAGCTGAGGCATGAGAATTGCTTAAACCCAGGAGGTGGAGGTTGCAGTGAGCGGAAATCGAGCCATTGCACTCCAACCTAGACAACGGAGCAAGACTCTGTCTCAAAAACAAACAAACAAAAATACATACACACACACACACACACACACAAAATAATAGAAACACAAATTGAGTAGTGGGCATGTTGAAAGGTCAGAGTATTTTTTTTTATGAACTCTAGTTAGACTGGTGCATGGCAGCAAGCTTTGTGGCACTGGAGTTCAAACCATTTCTATAAGCAGGAAACAATATTCAAATAGATGCATGTTTATTAAAAACTAATTTGTAAAATATTCCATTAGCTGGGCATGGTGATGTGCCCTGTAGTCCCAGTCACTTGGGAGGTTGAGGGGAGAGGATTATTTAAACCTAGGGGTTTGGGTTTGAGGTTGCAGTGAGCCATGATAGTGCCACTACATGCCAACCTGGGTGACAGGGCTAGGCCCTGTCTCGAAAAAAAAAAAAAAATCTAGATTTCAGAAATATCAACAACAAGCTTGTATCCCTCCCCACCAAGATGCACAAACTCAAACACCCTAAGTTCATTGTTTTCACTACTTTGCAACTTTTAAAGGAAACATATTTCCAAATATCTTTCAGCATTAACCTACACTAAGCATATAATACAGTTTTACTAAAATTAGTTATTTAATGTTGGGTTAGAGGCATAGCTTTAAGGCTTTGATGTGTCAGAATTATCTACTTGAATCTTTCAAGAGTTGCATCCAAACACTGGTACTTTTTATTGATAAAAATAGAAGTCATAATGTTCCAGCTATGCCGGTGTTTCCTGGGTTGTCAAAACAATTTTGAAATTGTTTGATATCAACTTTTTAACATTATACACTGAGTTCCACTTTGCGGAGTCTCATAGGCACCAAGCGCTACCTAGACTGACAGGTCTCAGAGAGAGGCGTGACGATAGAAGAAGCCACGCTGCCTTCGGCATAGCCCTTAGATGAAGGAACTGGTGGTCTTGATCCAGGCAGTTTTTAATTCTGCTTTCATCGGTCATGCAAATTCAAGTAAATATCTCAGACATTAATTTGAGCTTCCCTACTTCGAATGTTAGAAAATGCGAGCTCATCTACCTCTGAAACATCAATTATTTGTATTCAGCGGGTTGAACAACAGTGTTTAAACCCCAGTTGTACATCTTCCAATCTGTGAGTTCTTGAATAGTTTTCTATCTTAACATCATGAAGTTGCTTTTCATTCTCTATGTGATGAAAGATAGTATATACTTCATAGAGTGGCTGAGGGAATTAAAAAAATGAGGGGAATTTGGCCCGGTGCCTCCTCTGCAGCTAAGTGTGCCTCATTAGTGCCCTTAGTAACACATCTAGGGGCCACGGAGACCATGTAACTTCCTACCAGCTTCCCTTGGGGCTAGGGGAGGGAGGGATGCAGGTGAGTGTGGAGGGCCCTGGGGCTGTCCGCGCTGTTCTCAGCAAAGATGCTCAGCTTTCCTTTGCTCTAGGAATCAGAGTTCTCGTTCACATATTTCTTTCTGAGGAAGGTTCTTCTGCTGAATAACATTTTAAAACATTTTGGCATTCATTATTATAACATCATTATTTAATGGATGAAAAACTTGAGGCCCAGAGAGGACATGGACTTTTTCTAGGGTCACACAGCTGATAAGTCAGAAGCAAAAGCTGGCATGATAACCACTGGGGAACAGGAGAAATTCCAGTGGATAATGGAAACATCTGATGACATCTATTCAATAATGGGCCAAATTTCCCTTGCTCACCTTCTTTGTCGGCCATTGTGCTAGAGGTTTAGCACAAAGAGGAAAAAAGGAACGATGTTTGTGACCTCCCCTATGCGGGGGAGAAGTTAGGACAAAAATAAGAAATTACAAGTACAAAATGTATGTGAGAGGAAAAACAGGATGCTTTGAAAAGAGAAAAATTTTACTTTAGATGATCTGAGAAGTCCTCTTTGAAGAGGTCACATTGATGTTGAAATTGGACATCATTTTAAAAGACAGTCCTGTGGGATGTGGGGAGAGATGTCTCAGGGAGAGGGAAGGACATGGTGAGGGCTGTAAGGTCGGGAGGAGATGGGTGTGTGGGAGACCCTAGAATCTGCCCTGGTGTGGAGGAGGTGGGAGAAGGCAGCAGCAGGGGATATTGAAGGAGCTGGAAAAGCTTCCTGGGCCATGAGGAAGGGCTGCTTCATTCCAGGAATTAGTGAAAGTCATGGAGGGGACTGAGCATGGGGACCGCAAGACCAGTTTCACAGTGCTAAGATGACACACTGGCAGCTGCAGCAGAGAAAAGGTGGAGTGACGAGACCAGCCAGCAAGCTCTAGAAAAAGGGGGCCCAAGGAAGAGGCCACAGAGGAATGGATTGGACTTCAATTAATTTAAGAAAAAGAGGAGCTGCCATATGCAACTGTATGCAACTAAGTTGCACTTGATTTCCTAACTAGAATTAAATTAGACAAGACTGAAGATTTTCTTATAAAGATGGATAATTTTACTGCATTCCAGGATCACAGACTGGAATGGTTGCCCTTGGATATAAAAGGAATCTAGAAAACATGTGCAATTAGCTAAGAATGTATTTTCTAGAGATGAAATAACTTGTGGCAAAAGTCCTTATGTAGACAGACACATGAAAGGGAAGTTTGACCATCAATTTAGGGATGGATGTAGATATATTTTCTTTTAAATATCTTTGCAATGTTTCTCCAAAGTACATAAACTTACGCACACATATAGACAACCCCAAAAGTGATGTAGGCATGCATGAATGCATGTACGAAAATTAATCCATATGCATATTCATACATGTACCTAATTTGATGTAAATCAGTAAATGATTGCAATAACTTTGAGTAATGCAAAAAGAAGGCAAAACTCTGCAGCAAGTTAGCATACATCTTCAACTCCCAGAGAAATCATAAAAAGGAAGAAAATCAAGAGCAAGATTTGTATTTTCTTCAGGAGTAATGATTTATGCTAAGATAATAAGATCCCTCTTACAGTCACGATGCTAACAATTTCAATGCAAATTTCTGTGTGCACATTTAGCAAAAACATGAATAGTACTAACAGAAGTTCTGCATTTGTTCCAGCAAGCCTGGAACAGCTATCACAGACATCTCATTGGTATTCCTGTGGATTCTCGTCTTCAGTGGCACAGCTGTTACATGGGTCAGAAAGTGTACTAGGCTGACAGTAAAAATGTGACTACTCCCTAGCCTGTTTATAGTTACACAGAGGGGCAGATCCAGTGTGACAGTAGATCAAGGAAAGAGTTCCTTACATTTCTCACATCAAGATTCCAAAATGACCCGAAAGGAAGCTTTGATAATCTTAACCAAGGCTATCAAAGGAGCACATTCTTTATAGATTTCAAAAGCATTGTAACAGCTGATAAGTAGAAAGAAAAATAAAAAGTATGTCTGTGAATGTTTTTATGTTGCATTTATAGGCTGAAAAGTAGGCACTACCAATGTCTGCCAAATAATTATAATAATAATCACCAGATAAGTACAAACTATTGCCTATCCTCTCCAAAATTGACCACTATGGTTTTTATTATAAATATTTCCAAAAGGAGAGATCTAAAACGCAAGACAGACATACTTTAGAAATCAAGGAAGAATTCAGGGGAAACACTTTGAGAAATGTTTTGCGATCCAAAGCTAATTTAAGTTTTGAAAGTATTCTGAATTTGCTGATCCCTCGTCTCCATTGTGTGGACGCTGTTTTGAGAACTGTGGGCTTTACCATGTCTTGTGTTTGCTTGTTCGTGATTTCTCTCTGGGAGGCTGGTAATACATGTCCAGGGAGTAGAAGCCCAAGGGGCAACAGAAATAATCTGACTTGTGGGATCAGGGTCACAGGATTTGGAGGAAGGCAGTCTAGGGGCAAACAACCCAGTATGGATAAGTAAAAAAAAAAAAAAAGGAGAAAATTAAAAAAAAAAAAAAAAAAAAAAGACTGTGTTGTTGGACGGGTACAGTGGCTCACGCCTGTAATCCCAGCACTTTGGGAGGCCGAGGCAGGCAGATCACCTGAGGTCAGGGAGTTTGAGACCAGCCTGATTAACATGGTGAAGCCCCATCTCTGCTAAAAATACACAAATTAGCTGTGTGTGGTGGCAGGCACCTGTAATCCCAGCTACTTGGAAGGCTCAGGCAGGAGAATCGCTTGAACCCAGGAGGCGGAGGGTGCAGTGAGCTGAGATGGCGCCATTGTACTCCAGCCTGGGCGACAGAGTGAGACGCCATCTCAGAAAGAGAAAAGAAAAAAGAAAAAAAAAAAAAAAGCTGTGTGGACCGGAATGACCAGATTAAGAAAGGGTGATCACATGACACATACTTTACTTCGCTTCCCAAGGCTTCCACCCGTGCCATGCCTGGACAGTCCTGTGTAGTTTTGCCCTCCTTTTGTTATTCTGCCAAGGTTTCTTAAACAGTGAAGTCTACCAGGTCCTTTCCCTTTCCCTTTCCCTGGGTGCAGATCTACGTGCTTGCGTCTCTGTGGACTACAGGAAGAAAGTTTTAGCGAATCTTAGAAGCCTGCTGTGGTGCCACTAGAAGAGCACTGGATACAAAATAAAAGAAACATTTGTGATTCTAGACAACTTGTTTAACTTTTTGGTCAAGAAAAGGGTCACACTCTGTAGCCCATGCTGGAGTGCAGTGATGACATCCTAGCTCACTGCAGCCTCCAACTTTTGAGCTCAAGCAATCCTCCCACCTCAGCCTCCTGAGTTGGTGGGACCACAGGTGTGGGCCACCATGCCCTGCGCCATCATGCCCTGCTAAGTTTTAAATTTTGTAGAGATGGGGTTTTGCTATGTTGCCCAGGCTGGTCTTGAACTGCCGACCTCAAGCAATCCTCCCACCTCAGCCTGCTGAGTGGGTGTGACCACAGGTGTGCGCCACCATGCCCTGCTAAGTTTTAAATATTTTGTAGAGATGGGGTTTTTCTATGTTGCCCAGGCTGGTCTTGAACGGCTGGCCTCAAGCAATCCTCCCACCTTGGCCTCTAAAAGTGCTGGGATCACTGGAGTAAGCCACCGCTCCCAGCCTGCTCAACTTTCTTGAGTTTAAGTTTGGTCAGCTTGAAACTCAGTTTGAAGCTTGAGTTTAAGTTACGTAGTGAAAGCAGTTAATAACCTGCTCACAGTGACGTTTTGAGGATTAAGATAATGCAGCTGAAAGCATTTCTAAGCTTTGAAATGTTAACCAACATAACACACAATTTTGCATTATTATTTTCTAAAATCATCTATATTTACATTGAAAAGTATAAAGTCCTGTGGATATGTTGACTGGAACTACATGAATTTAGACCAGATCCGTGCAGGGAGTAGAAGACATTACCGCTCTGGCAAAACCAGAATATGTAATTCCAGTCAGTCACATACAGCCAGTCTATACAATAATAACAATACGAATAATACACCTATCTACTGTCATCGTCATAACAACCATACAAGGCTGGTCCTATGTACCCATTTTACACTTGAGGCTCAGTAAGGCTATGGGACTTCCATAGAGTTCCCGAGCTGCAGACCTGAACCACGGCAAAGCTCTGTGCTTCTTTCCCACTTCTCTCTACCCCAGGCTATCACGGCTTCACTGAACGGAATAATCACTTGACTTCAATTTCCACCTTAAACCTAATTTAAGTAAAAATGTCTGAAAGAAGAGAGGGAGGAAAGACGGAAAATAAGAAATTAGGGAACCAAGAAAAGAATGTAAAACCCCAGCAGGTCAGGGAGGGATGGGATGGGAAAGGAAACCAGGAGGGAAAGGGAAGAGAAGGAAGTCTTGCACATTATACGCCACTTAAGAAACATTCTGAGTTCTCAGAGATAATATAAAAACAAATGTTAATTTTAGTGATTCTCGGAAATTTAAAAAAATAAAATGTCAAATCATGTCTTTAATATTCATTTACATAGTTACCATTTGATAAGACCTACACTTTGTAAAAATCTGGAAAGACAGATGCAAAGTAGTTTTTATTTTAAGTTTTTAAAATTTTTCCACATGATGTATTTATCTCTAAAATGTTAATCAGAGCTTTATGGCTTTGAAAAGTGTTTTGGAAAGCTTTCCTATGAAATGTGAATATATAATCCATTCAGTTTATCACGCTGCTCTTCCCTGGAGAGAACCGTCCAGCTAGCACCTTGTGGGCAAGAACATAGGAGAATATGATGGATACAGTGTAGCATATTACCCGGTGAATATTAGATCACACAGGAGCATAAAGCTGGGTAGCCACCGTTCCCTCTCTATTAACCCACAAATAGAACATGGTTACAATTACTTTTTATGTCTAGGATACAATTATAAAAAGTCTACATTAAAACAGAAAAGTTAGCCTATGAAGATTACACTTAATATTCTTATGTCCTGAATGTCTTATATTTGAAGAATATTTTATGTCTTTTAGAAACATCTTATTAAATTACCACTTAAAAAGCAATCAATCTGCTAATCATAAATTGTTTTAACTTCACAGAGGGAGAAATCTCAGTACTCTGATGAAACGGTTGATCTAGTTTGCTCTTCTTTAAATAAATATCATTGTACTTACTACTGCTAAACTCAAACACCTAATTAACACAGCTTGAAAGCAAATTAATAGAAATGTACAATAATTTCACATATACACGTTGACTAAAAGTCACGCCATATCACTAATTGCATTCAAAAGTTTTTGAATGTTAGTTAATTTGAACAGTAGGAAATCAATTCGCCTGAGATTTTCCATACATTTCTATAAATGAATTAAGAAAAAATACTTCAAAACAATGCCCGTAAAAACAAAACTACATTCCAAAGTAATCTTTAATTTCTCTAGGTCATATAATGAATAACATTAATTTTCCCATTCTTAGTAACAAATTAAGGTATGAGGAAAATAACTCCGTAAGTTTAAAAATAATATTCAATTGTTGGTCATACTCAATTTGTTGCTCACATACCTATTCTACTAGAATCCTATGATGTAATATTTTAATCAATAAACAAGCTATTGAAAAAATGAAATATTTCCCCTCCCAAAAGGAAATACATGAATATATATACACACACACACACATATATATATATACAAATTTTGTTAAATCTAAAGGTGAGCAGTAATGGTTTTATATATAACACGAGAAAGCAGCCCATAAGACTTTACTCAAAGTGGCTGCCCGTGAAAAGAAACAGGAAACAGAACTCATTCTTGAGTTTCAACTGTTGTAAAATAACTCAGAAATTTGTTTCCTCAACACTCACTGCAAACTAATTTGAGTCTTAAATATCTGTAACGAAAACAAAAGCAAGCTTTTAGATTACTAAATTTACGGGCGTAAGTGTTAAAATGTATGAGGGGTAAAAGGGTGTTAGACACTAGTTAATTAATAGTTATTTTTCCTCTATACAGGATACTAATTACAGGACAGTATTAAATCATAACTGGAAATGGAAAGTTATGTCAGACATTAAAGTACACAAATTATATGACTCAGAAACACGTGGAATGTCAAAAGAAGTTAATAGGATCCTTAAGAAAGTTAAGAATATTTTGCCAGGTGCGGTGGTTCACACCTATAATCCAAGCACTTTGGGAGGCTGAGGTGGGAGGATCACCTGAGCCCAGGAAATCAAGATCAACCTGGGCAACACAGTGAGACCCTACCTCTTAGAAAAAGAAAAAAACACACACAGAAAAAAAATGTCCGAGCATGGTGGCACACACCCTAGTCCTAGCTATCTGGAAGCGGAGGCAGAAGGATCACTAGAGCCTGTGAGGCTGAGGCTGCAATGAGCCATGACTGTGACACTGCACTCCAGCCTGAGTGACACAGCAATGTTCTGTCTCAAAAAATATATACGTATTTTCTCTTAAATTTTACCTAACCTTGATTTGTCTAGTACTGTGGACTCACTGTATTTCTCCAAATTCATATGTGGAAGCCCCCATCCCTAATGCAACTGTATCTGGAGATAGAGCCTATAAGGAAGTGATTTAGGTTAAATGAAATCTTAAGGGTGGGATTCTGATCCCACAAGATTACTCCAGAGAGTGTCCTCTCCCTGCTCCTCCCTGCCTCTCCCTCCTTCCCATTCTCCCTGCGTCCTTCTGTCCACCCTGCAAGGACACAGCAGTGGGAAGGCGCCCTGCACCTTTAGTCAACCTGCACCTTGACCTTGGACCCTCAGAATCCAGATGCCTCCACAACTGTGAGAAATGCATTTCTGTTGTCGAAGCCACCCAGACTGCGGTGTTTTGTCATGGCAGCTTGAGCTGATGAATACACCTGCTAAAATTTAAAAGTGTTTCAAATGTTTTGCTTATCTGCTTTAGTTACTTGAAATAACAAAAATTACTAAAATTAAAATTAAATTTTAAGAAGATCTTTAGGAAACCTGGCTAAAATATCTGTAAGATATTAAAAAATAGATACACTGAAGAAAGCTATTTTCAAGGATGCAAGTTATTCTGCCACTTATAAAACAGAAATATACAAAAATCATTTATTTCTGTGGCCATAATAAAAACATTAATTTCCATAACTCCAAGCTCATTCCCCTCTCCCACTTCGAATCCAAAATTACCTCCCATAACTAGGGCACCAGACAAGGACACATATGTATGCACACGCAAACACACACACACGCAACGTAAACACATAGACACACACAAATACACATGCAATACATGACCACAGTTACTTTTAAGAATAAATGATTCAGTGACTGGTTTGCCCTTCTTGTTCGTAAAATATTTGGATCATTGAAATAAACCAAAAAACACAGAATACGTAAAAATCAAAATAATGACAAATGACTCAATTGGAAATATTCAAGAAGTAATGAGCTGGCTGAGTTTACATTCCTGGTACATAAGTCAACACCAAAATTCAAATTGTAAAGCACAATAGCAATTATGCGTGTTGATCAGCAGAATGCACTAATTGTTTATGAAAACTGCAAGCAAAATATTAATCTAGGCATTAATTTGTCTTTGAATATAAATTAGTGCACACTTGTTTTTGAAATATGTTGGATTTTAATACATTACTTGATATGAAAAAGTACTGGTAGACATGCAGTAAGGGAGTGATTACCTGCTCGGGTTTGGTGGAACCGCCCATCGTGGGGTTTTCAGGGGTGCTGTCCTGAGACTGCTGCATACACAAACCTTTCGTTGCATCTTTGAACATAATGTCTTTTTCCAACAAACTGTCTTGCTTGGCAATTGGTAACACCAGGGGACTGCTAGAGGAAAAAAAGTCAGTATTACAATTAGTCTCTTTCTAATGTTTTATCAATTGAAAATTACCAATACAGGAGAGTTGGACTATAGATGGTGATTTTATTCAGATAAGAAATACTTCTTATAAACTGCAGGAAAAAAATTAATAAGAAATCTGTAAACTTTAAAAAAAATAATTCCAAACTTCAATTTTAACTTTAAAAGAAAAAATATATACTTATTTGAACTCCAGAAGAAAATGTTTACAAATGTATATCTGACGATAATAGATGAATCAATAAACAATTTAAGTGCTGAGATTGAAATGCATGGCTGAACTAGACAAGATTTAACATTTAAACGCAAAAATGGATTGCAAACAACTGAATAAAGGCGTAATTGTATAATTAGTTTAAAAATTACTCATTTAGGATTTAAAATACAAAATCGTGGACAAAATTTCAAGTTTGTAATGGAATAATAACATGAGAATTAAAAACAATAATATCTTTAAATACTGCAACATTACAAGCAGAGTAACTTTTGTTAATTCTATACAGCTCAAACAAAGCCAAAAAATAAAAGATACTTAACTTTTTATTCTTCTATTTACTTTATTGCCAAAATACAGTCATTATTTTATAATGTTCATTAAAAATAAATAGAAAATAAATTGATAAATGTTGCATCGTATCACTAAGATTTAAAATGTGCCTCCTGAATTGTTACCATATAAGCAGAAATGCATGTGTATTTAATCAAGTGCAATCTATGTAAACATAATTATTTCATGTCGTCTACCATAGTCACTGGACTACATAGTCTAACTAGAGCTAAGTGCATTTTTTTTGCCTCTTTTCAACTTCTATTTATTGAGGTTTAGTTTACGTACAGTAAAATTCACCCTTTGTTGCTTAGCTCAATGAGATTCGACAGATATACATAGTTGCATAAGCAAAATAACCAGCAATGTATAGAATACTTTATCACCTCCAAGAGACCCTTTGTGTCCCTTGGAGTCAATTATTATTAGGTGAGTTAGTGGCTTCTCACACTGTGATTTTTATTTGAATTTCATTTTCTTATTTTAAAATACTTATTAAATAAAAATGGAATATATTTCAGGTGTATAATGTGGTGATTTGATATACATTTTGTAAAGGAAACTACAATTCTATTAATTAACATATCACATTAGATCTCCAAAATTTGCTCATCTTATGATTTAAAGTGTGTGCTCTATGACTGACACCTTCCCTTACTCCGACTCTCCAATACCTGGCAGCCACCGTTCTACTCTCTGCTTCTGTGATTTTCAGGTTTTTAAGAGTCCACACATAAGTAAGATGATGCAATATTTATCTGTCTGTGTCTGGCTTACTTCACTTGGCCTAAAGTCTTCCACGTTGATCTACTGCAAATGATAGAATTTCTTTTTTTTTTTTTTTGTAGCTGAATAATATTCTGTAGATACATACCACAATTTCTTTATCCTTTCATCTGTTCATGGGCCTTAGATTGTTTCCATATTATCATTATCGTGAACAATGCTGAAATGAACATGAGACGGTACATACCTCTTTGAGATCTTGATTTCATTTCTTTTGAATAAAATATCCAGAATTACAATACTGGATCATGTGTTAGTTCTATTTTTCAATTTTTTGAGGAGACTCCATACTTGTTTCCATAGTGACTATACCACTTTGCATCCCCACAAACAGTGTTCAAGGGGCCCCTTTTCTCTATACCCTCACCAACACTGGTTACCTCTTGTCTTTTGGATAATTTTCATCCTTATAGATTTGAGGTGGTATCTTGTTGTGCTTTGAATTTAAATTTCTGTGATGACTAGTGATGGTGAGTATCTTTTCATATACCTGTTGGACAAAATTGTATAACTTCTTTGGAAAAATGTCTATTAAGGTTCTTTGCTCATTTTAAAAACTTAAGAGTTGTTTTTACAGTGAGCTTTGTGAGTTCATTATGTACTTTAGTTATTTATCCCTTAATCATATATATTTGCACATACATATGCACATACATGTATATACCTAAGTATACAGTTTGCAATTATTTTCTCCCATTAAACATGCTACTCTTTCATTTTGTTGATTTTATTGTTTTCTTTGCTGTGCAGAAGCCTTTTAGTCTGATGTAACTGACTTATTTTTTCTTTTGTTATCTGTGCTTTTTCTTCTGGTGTCATATCCATAAAACTCATTGCCACAAAAGTTGTTGAGGAGCTTCTTTTTTTTTTTTTTTGAGGTTTATGGTTTTAAATTTTATATTTAATTCTTTCATCCATTTTGACTTAATTTTCTACATGGTGTAAGACAAGTGTCCAATTTCATTCTTTTGTATGTGAATATCCAGTTTTCCTAGTACCAACTATTAACTTTCTTTTCCCCATTGCATCTTGGCACTCATCAAAGATCAGTTGACAATATATGCTTAGGTTTATTTCTGCACTTTCCATTCTGTTCCATTGGTCTATGTGTCCGTTTTATTGCCAGTATCATACTATTTTGATTACTATAGCTTTGTAATATAGTTTGAAATCAGGGGATGTGATGCTTTCAACTTTGCTCCTTCTGAAATAAATAGCTTTTGCTATTTAGAGTTTTTGTATTTCCATAAAACGTTTCTCTTCTTTGGTAAAATGTGGGCTCAAATCTTTTGACTATTTATATTGGTTTCTTTTTTTTCAGATTATTGACTTTATATATTCTGTATCCAACTCATTTATCAGATAAGCTCTTGGCAAATATTCTCTCCCACTCAGCATCTTTGTACTTTTATTTGCATAATTGTGTTTCAAAGAAAAAAATTCTCTTACAGTTTGTGTTTCTGTGACTTATCTAAGTTCCTTTCCTAACCCAATGTCACCAAAAATTTCTCCTGGGTTTTACTCTAGGATCTGTACAATTTTAAGCTTTACACTTTGATCTACGATCCATTGTGAGTTGCTTTTTGTATACAGTGCTACATATGAGTTGAAGTACATTATTTTCTGATATGGATGTCGAAATGTTTCAGCATTGTTTTTTAAAAAATGACTTTCACTTCCATTTAGTGGGACACATTTTTAAAAAATAAATTGATCATATCTGTGTGAGTTTATATTGGGACTCTTCAGAATGTTTCATTGATATAATCATTCATTATCATTCATTGATATAATCATTCATTATTAAATCAATACTACACTGTCTTGATTCAAATATCTTCTCATTTAGACTTGAAACCAGTCATGTGAGTTATCCAACTTTATTTTCACTTTGAAAATTATCTGGCAGTCTTTAGCATTTTCATATACATTTTGAATCTGTTTGTGAATTTTTACAAAAATACCTGTTGTGATTTTGATTAGCATTGCATTCAATTGATAAATCAGTTTGGTGAGAATTGAAATACTGACAATGTCAACTTGTGTCATGCATGAAAACAAGTACCTTTATTTTGATCTTTGTCAATTTCCCTCACCAATATGTTTTATCTTTCAGAATGAAAATCTTCCAAATAATTTTTAGATTTATTCTTTTTTATGGTTTTAAGAATGTATTTTAAAATTCCAAGGCTGAGTGTAGAAGGATTGCTTCTACACTCAGGAGATTGAGACCAGCCTGGGCAACACAGGAGATTGAGACCAGCCTGGGCAACACAGTGAGCCCCTTCTCTACAAAAAGTAAAAAGTTAGCCAGCTGTGGTGGTGCGTGCCTGTAGTCCCAGCTACTCAGGAGGCTGAGGTGGGAGGATCTCTTGGGTCCATGAGGTCGAGGCTGCAGTGAACTGTGATTGCATAGGTACACTCCAGCCTGAGTGACAGAGTGATACCTGGTCTCAAAAAATAATGAAACAAATGAGTAAATAAAAATAAAATTCCTATTTCCATTTATTGAATTTTAGTATATAAATACACAAATGATTTTGTATATTAACCTTCACATAGCAAGAAGAGAATAAGCTGAAGGGTTGCTTTCAGTAACCACCACAGTCTCATCACTTTGCAGCCCATCTCTATGCCCTGCCTTGCAACTGAACCATAGAACCTAGGAAAGCATGAATAAAAAAAGAGACTAGCAAATAGGCCAGGCCTGATGGAAAGGCAGGAATATTAAGAAATAAGTTTACAGAAATGCAAGGTCAGTCTTCCTTATTTTGAACTCTGGATGATGTTTTATAGTGTTTGAGCCAATGAAAATACTTGCACATATGTGAGGGGACAGAGGATCATATATTAATATGAAATAGCATGGCATAGTACAGATGTATGGGCATACATTTTCAAGTCAGTAAAACTACCATGTTTGATATCTGGTTATACCACTTTGGGTGAGTTATGTAGCCATTCTGTAAAATCAAACTGCAAATGGACTATAGTGAAGGACTAATAACATAATGCACAAAAAGGGGGTAGCACCATGACTATGGCCATAGCAGGCAGTAAATCCAGCTGTTGTTTGTATGTGTCTAGAACTGTCAAGCTTCTGAGATTTCACCCTACTTACAATCTAATAAGTTAGTTTGTTACTATTCTATGGTTAGTTGCAGAAGACAAGAGTTCCCTGGACAAGAGATAAAAGACTTTATTACTCAAGGCAGACACAGAGCTTTATGTTTATATCAGTTCTTCTGTTTATATTTGTCTTCTTATGGTTATATTTGTCTTCTGTTCCATGTAGTGAGGAGGGGGAAGTAGGAAGAAAACAATACAGTTGGATCTTAATGGATGCCAACACTAGAGAAAGTGCTGTTACAGGAGAGAAAGCCAGGTATATATCAAGTATCTTTTGAGCAAGCAACAAACATTGCATCAAGGAGCAAATAAGTCAGTCCCTTCTTTTGGGAGTGAATATGATTCTTTAAATTTACTCAGTTGCCTATGTAGCTATCTACATATGCCTTGCAGTCTGACAAACTGAGCAAAAATGTGAAGGATGCTCATGGATCAAGGTAGACGGTTCTTCTCAATAGTATAGTTATTAATTGGAAAAAATTTACTATGAAAAGAAAAGGCTTATAATGCTTATAAAAATTTCATAGCCAGATCTGCTTGATACTGCTGTGATTTGAATATTTGTCGCCAGTGAGGCAGTATTGAGAGGTGAAACCTTTAGGAGGTGATTAGGTAATGAGGCCTCTGTCCCCATGAATAAGTTAATCGATTCATGGATTAATAGATTATTGGGTTAATGGATTAATGGTTTATCATGAGAGTGGGACTGATGGCTTTATAAGAAGAGGAAGAGAGACCTGAGCTAGCACTCTCAGCCCCTCATAATGAGATGTGCTGTGCCACCTTGGGACTGTGCAGAGAGTCCCCTCAGCAAGAAGGTACTCACAAGATGTCACCCCTCAACCTTGGACTTCTCAGCCTCCAGAACCATAAGAAATACCTTTCATTTCTTATAAATTACCCAGTTTTAGGCAGCCTGTTATAGGCAACAAAAAATGAACTAAGACAAATGCCATCAAATGATAAAATATTACTTCCAAAGAGACCTTCTTTCTTCCACAAGCACCACTGGGACAATGCCTGTCTGCTGTAACTTCATTCATCATTCACAGAGTTCCCAAGAATATGTTCTATGCTTCTTTGAAACAAAACCCCTTCACATATTTTAAAAAGTTATTATGGTGTGTCTGTGTATGTGTGTGTGTGTGTGTGTGTGTGTGTGTGTGTGTGTCTGTGTGTGTGTGTGTCTATATATATATATATATATATATATATTTTTTTTTTTTTTTTTTTTTTTTTTTGAGACAGAATCTCACTCTGTCACCCAGGCTGGAGTGCAGTGGTGTGATCTTGGCTCACTGCAACCTCTGTCTCCCAGGTTCAAGTGATTCTCCTGTCTCAGCTTCCTGAATAGCTGGGACTACAGGCATGAACCCCCATGCCGATCTAATTTTTTTTTAATTTTAATTTTTATTAGAGATGGGGTTTCATTATGAAATTCTGAGGCCAGGCTGGTCTCAAACTCCTGTCCTCAAGTGATCCACCTGCCTTGGCCTTCCAAAGTGCTGGGATTACAGGCGTAAGCCACCATTCTTGGCCTTTCTCTATTGTTTTCTATAATTTGAGTGAACTATCTGCAAAACGTTATATTAATTATATGACATTTAATATGTGATAGTCTTCTGTTCTAAACACTCTACATGTATTAAATTTGTTTCATTTTCACAACAACATTATAAAGTGTTCATTATTTTACAATGTCTATATGTTTTATGAATGAGCGAACTGAGAGCACAGAGGAGAAGAACTTGCTCTGGACACACAGCAGGTGCTACTGGAGCTGAGGTTTGAGTCTGTCGGATCTAAGCTACAGAACCTGTGTGCTTACTCACCTGCCACACTGTCTACATCTACTCTCATATCATAAAAATATTTTCTGTATTTTTCTTTATCTATCAATCGTATTTTCTTCTTTGTCAGAGAGTTCTATAAACAAAAGGGAGGGTTTGCATATACCAATTTTTTTGAGTCTAGGGTGATTAATAAAAGAGTAGATTGGTCAAGGTCCAAACAAAGAAGATAGTTTATGAAATACAAAAAAGATCACCAATTATAAAGATTTCTTTAGAATAAATATTTAGAAGAAGAACTGAATTTAGTAAAATAGTTGAAATAATCCTTTTATATCTCAAATCTAATTGCAGTATCACTAGCAGACTCCATGAGAGCTATGGTTGGAAAGAAGATTGGCTTAAGACTATGGAGACATCATTCTAAATCAGATTTTACCTCAAGTTGGCTGCCACCTGAACTTTTAAGGCCTGTGAAATCTCTGGGTCACAGCTTCACCTTTGCAAAATGCAAGAGTTAAACTAGGTAATATCTAAGTGTATATCAAGCCCTACAGTTTTGTATTCTTAATAAATAATCTCTACACATAGAACTTTTTACCTGCATCTCAAAAATAAGTCACTACCTCACTCAATTACATCATAGGTTATATAAGATATACCACTAACAATAATCGCAAAGAAATAGTTACAGAGACTCCCTGTATTTGCACACTGTTTGCGTGCTGCTATAAGGACATACTTGAGACTGGCTATGTATAAAGGAAAGAGGTTTAATTCACTCACAGTTCCACATGGATGGGGAGGCCTCAGGAAACTTACAATCATGGCAGAAGTCACCTCTTCACAGGGCGGCAGGAGGAAGAATGAGTGCCAACAGGGGAAATGCCAGATGCTTATAAAACAAGCAGATCTCATGAGACTCACTCACTATCATGAGAACAGCATGGGCAAACCACCCAGATGATTCAATTACATCCCACTGGATCCCTCCCATCACACGTGGGGATTACGAGAACTGCAATTCGAGATGGTATTTGGGTGGTGACACAGGCAAACCATATCATTCTGCCCCAGCGCCTCCCAAACCTCATGTCCTTACATTTCAAACATCACGCCTTTCCAACAGTCCCCTAAAGTGTTTACTCATTCCAGCATTAATGCAAAAGTCCAAGTCCAGAGTCTTATCTGAGTCAAGGCAAGTCCCTATCATCTATGAGCCTATAAAACTGAAAGCAAGTTAGTTACCTCCTGGATACGCTAGGGGTACAGGCTTTGGCTAAATAATCCCATTCCAAATGGGAGAAATTTGCCAAAACAAAGGGGTACAGGCCCCATGCAAGTCCAAAATACAATAAGGCAGTCATTAAACGTTAACATTCCATAATGATTCTCCTTTGCTCCATGTCTCACATCCAGGTTACAATGATACAAGAGGTGGGCTCCCATGGCCTTGGGTAGCTCTGTCCCTGTGGCTTTGCTGGGTATGGCCCTGCACCTGGCTGCTTTCATGGGCTGGTATTGAGGGTCTGCAGCTTTTCCAGGTGCATGGTGGAAGCTTTCAGTGGTTCTACCATTCTGGGGTCTGGAGGAACATGGCCTACTTCTCACAGCTCCATTAAGCAGTGCCCAAGTGGGGACTCTGTGTGGAGGCTCCAACACCACATTTCCCTTCTGCAGTGCCCTAGCAGGGTTTGCTCCTGCAGCAAACTTCTGCCTAGAAATCCAGATGTTTCCATACATTCTCTGAAGTCTAGGCTAAGTTTCCCAAACCTCAATTCTTGACTTCTGAGCACCCACAGGCCCAACACCACATGTATTCCACCAAGGCTTGGGGTTTGCACCCTCTGAAGCAAGGCCGGAGCTATCCTTTGGCCCCTTTGAGCTGCATGAGGCTGAAGTTGCTGGGGTGCAGGACACCAAGTCCCTCAGCGGCACACAGCAGTGAGGTCCTGGGCTCAGCCCACAAAACCATTTTTGCCTCTCAGACTTCCTTGCCTGTGATGAGAGGGGCTGCTGGGAAGGTCTCTGATATGCCCTGGAGACATCTTCCCCATTGTCTTGGTGATTAACACTTGGCTCCTTGTTACTTATGCAAATTTCTGCAGCAGTCTTGAATTTTTTTCCTAATAAATGGGTGTTTCTTTTCTACTGCATCATCAGGCTGCAAATTTTCAAACTTTTATGCTCTGTTTCCTTTTGAACACTTTGCTGCTTAGAAATTTATTCTGCCGGATACTCTAAATCATCTCTCTCAAGTTCAAAGTTTCACAGATCTCTAGAGCAGTGGCAAAATTCTGCCAGTCTCTTTGCTAAAACATAGCAAGTGTCACCTTTGCTCCAGTTCCCAGCAAGTTCCTCATCTCCATCTGAGATCACCTCAGCCTGGACTTCATTGTCCGTAACACTATCAGCATTTTGGTCAAAGCCATTCAACAAGTCTCTCAGAAGTTCCAAATGTTCCCACATCTTCCTGTTTTCTTCTGTTATGCCCAGACCGTTTGTTCCCCAAAGAAGACCACCAGAGTCCAGAGTCAAAGTCAAGCGGCAAGGATCTTTTACTGCAAGTTTGAACTTGGTCCCTCCATTCCACAGCATACAAGAGGGCCCCGAACAATGCGAGTGCTTGCCTTTTATAGCCCGAGGTAAATAGGATAGTAAAGTTACAGAGGAACAAGGGAATTCTCTTGGTTACAGCATTACAATTGGTTTACATTTTAAGTTATACATTTAGTAGTTTTTCTATTGGTTCCCGCGCTTTCAGTAAAACCTCAAACGGCTGTGTCCTTATCGGGGATTTTCCAGGTGGTGTTTGTACTGGGCTCAGGAAATTGAGAGATATATGGTGGGATGTGTTTGTACTGGGCTCAGGAAATTGAGAGACATATGGTGGGATGTGTTTGTACTGGGCCTGTTTGTGTTGAGCCCGGGGCTGAGGAATGTGCTTTGTGTTGAGCCCGGGGCTGAGGAATGTGCCTGATTTCTTTCACTTCTCAGCCCTTCAAACTGTTCCAGCCTCTGCCTGTTACCCAGTTCCAAAGTTGCTTCCACACTTTTGGGCATCTTTACAGCAGCACCCCACTCCCAGCACATATTTACTGTATTAGTCTGTTCTCACGCTGCTACAAGGACACACCTGAGACTGGGTAATTTATAAAGGAAAGAGGTTTAATTGATTCACAGTTCCACATAGCTGAGAAGGCTTCAGGAAAATTACAATAATTGCAGAAGGCATCTCTTCACAAGTTGACAGGAGAGAGAATGAGTGCCAGCAGGGGAAATGCCAGATGCTTATAAAACCATCAGATCTTGTGAGAATGAGTTCACTATCAAGAGAACAGCATGGGGGAATCTGCCCTCATGATTCAATTACCTCCCACCATGTCTCTCCCAGGACATGTGGGGATTATGGGAACTATAATTCAAGATGAGATTTTGGGTGGGGACACCTCTAAATCATATCACTCTTTTATTCATATAAGAAAAAAAACAATTCTAAGTAATGTAATTGTTTTGAAAAGCAGTATATTAATTAGTCATGCACTTATTTTCTACAGGAAAAGTGCAAATTGTATACCTAGGCTGATGGCATACAATATTATAAATTTCCATAGAACAATTGTTTAGGGATTTTTCTTTTAAAATAAAACAGTTTGTCTATAATCATTGTGATTAATAATAGCATTCAGACAATTTGACTTCAATATCTTAAAATTTTCACTTACTATGTATTTGTAGAATTTAATGACACATATAATAAAATGTTATTTGTTAAAAAAATTTTAATCATTGGTATTTTCTTAATACTCATTAGATGTTTATTGATTGGAAAAATATTTATCAGATTATGTTTAAAACTAAGATGTGATTTTATATATATGTGTGTGTGTGTGTGTGTGTGTGTGTGTGTATAGTGCAAGACTGAATAAAAGAGGAAACATATAAAGGGTAAAAGGAAAAATTCCAAGTTAATAGTAGTTTCATCAAGAAGGTGGAATAGTGACCCAGAAGGCCTTAACCTTCTTCTCTCAGCTAAATTTTGACTATCTCTAATCCTCTGAACTCCCTTTTCTTGAAGCAATGACTTTAGAAAACTGAACTGCAAATATTTTCTCTCCCTCTTTGAGATGTATATCTTCTCCCAGCCTCTGGCCAGTTTTACATCCCAGGGATGTCTTTATGACCTGGGAGTCATCCCTTTGAAGTCTAAACAGGGAAGAACAGAGCCCACATAGTTTTTGTGGAGCACAGGAGCCTAACTTTGATAAAGGACAATGAGCAAATGCCCATGGCTTAGTCACCTTGACCAAACTCCTCCCTAAAGTGCTACAGTACTTTCCTGCTAGCTCATTCCAGCACTTAGAAACTCTCCCATTTTTTGTTCAGTTGAATTGAGTTCAATCATTCTCCCTTAGTGCAATAGTTTTTAGTAAAGTCTTTCTTTCCTGTATAACTTCTCTGGTGCAACTTTTCTTTGAAGCAAATGAGCGATTTTTTTCATGCTTCTATATGTTTTTCTGCAGTTTCCAAATTTTCTTCAACAAGAAATTCTTATTCTGATTATAAAAAAGAAATTATTAGTAATAGAAGTTTTATTTGGTGAGAAAAAAAAGAAACGAGATAGTATATTTTCTATGGATAAGACAGATCCCATAAACATTTAAAAAAAGAAATTCAGTACCATCCAAGGGTAGCTTAGATTAATACAGTAGAGATAGATTTAACTCTGACTGTGAAAAAAAATTAGATGAGAATATACCAGCAGACAACCAATTTCTGAACTCTACTGGATTTATGCCAGACTTACTTATTTTGACAAACATAAAAGTAACTTCATGCAGAGAAAATGTGCCTATAGGAAATAGGATTTTATTTCTGAAAATGGAAACAGGAATGTAATAAAATGAAACCAACAAAGGCAACAATTATCACCCATTGTAACTAAAGTAATTTTAGAAAATCATAGAGATGAAATACAATTGAATATATTGAGATATATGAGGCCAACAACAAAAATAACCAAAAAAATAATAATAATAACACAAACAGATTTCGTAAAGATATGGCATATGTGACTTGGTTATTTTGGTGCTTAAAATAACTGAATAGACAGTTCTTAATGTTACTCCTACAAACATAGCTACATAAATTGTTCACCGTAGAAAATTCAATTAAATTTTTGTTTTTCTGCTTCTATAAAGACCTAAGGATTAATACTAAATGAAAGAGTTCTTGAAGAGATTTGAATTAATTGCTGTATATTTGGTCCTTCTAAAAATTAATTTTTGTAAGAATTTTTTTTTACAATTTAAAGACCATTATGGTAAAATATTACCTGTGTCTAAAAAGCAAATAAAACTTTCATGTGTCATTGGCTGAACTGGAGTTTATACTGTTTTTAAGACATATTAATCTTGACAGCTCTCAATAGATATATACAAAAAAATTTTAATAGCTCATTTAAGGGAAAATTTGTAAATTAAGTATAATTTAGTACTTTTATGTATATATGAAGGAAGATTCTGAAAGTTTCAAGTGTTAGCTTTGCTAGGAATGCTCCCTGAATGGATCATTCTGTCTCTGTATTCGATGACATTTCTCTTTGTGCACTACTGGACTTCAGAATACCTAAGAGAAAATAATTAGGGAACTCGTTGACAGGTTTATCAATACTTTGTAAACACATTCTGTAGAATTTAACAATGTAGTTGTGATATTTGATTAAAAAGGCTTGATGTTTTATAGATTACTAAATAAAAAAATTATACATACATATCAAATGAGTTATTTGATATAAAAGTCATTTGTAATCTAAAAGACAATATACAAATATGATGTATTATTGCTTAAATTGCTTAAATACTATGCATTAATTGTCGGGAAAAGAAAGAGACCAGGCTGTGACTGTGTCTATATAGAAAGAAGCAGACATAAGAGACTCCATTTTGTTCTGTATTTGAGATGCTGTTAATCTGTGACCCTACCCCCAACCTTGTCCTTGCAAGAGACATGTGCTGTGGTGACTCAAAGTTTAATGGATTTTGGGCTGTGCAGGCTGTGCTTTGTTAAACAAGTGCCTGAAGGCAGCTTGCTGGTTAAAAGTCATCACCATTCTCTTAATCTCAAGTACCCAGGGACACGTACACTGCCAAAGGTCGCAGGGACCTCTGCCTTGGAAAGCTAGGTATTGTCCAAGGTTTCTCCCCATGTGATAGTCTGAAATATGGCCTCGTGGGAAGGGAAAGAGCTGATCGTCCCCCAGCCTGACACCCGTGAAGGGTCTGTGCTGAGGAGGACTAGTATAAGAGGAAAGAAGGCCTCTCAGCAGTTGAGATAGAGAAAAGCATCTGTCTCCAGCTCGTCCCTGGGCAATGGAACATCTCGGTGTAAAACCGGATTGTATGTTCTGTTTACTGAGAAAGGAGAAAACCGCCTTAGGGCTGAAGGTGGGACACGCTAGCGGCAATGCTGCTCTTTATGCACTAAAAAGGTTTTGGAGATGCTTGCATATGCATATCAAGGCACAGCACTTTTCCTTAAACTTATTCATGTCACAGAGATCTTTATTCATATGACTTACTGCTGACCTTCTCCCTAGGATGATCCTATTACCCTGCCACTTCCCTTTTGCTAAGATGGTAAAGATAATGATCAATAAATACTGAGGGAACTCAGAGACCAGTGCGGGCGTGGGTCCTCTGCATGCTGAGCGCCCGTCCCCTGGGCCCACTTTTTCTTTCTCTATACTTTGTCTCTGTGTCTCATTTCTTTTCTCAAGTCTCTCGTTCCACCTAACGAGAAAGGCCCACAGGTGTGGAGGGGGCAGGCCACCCCTTCAATTAATATTCTTTAATATATTAATACGAAGTGAAACCACACAAGAAATTTTATGCCACAGTTTTCTGATTCTGCAAAAGTAGAACTTAAGGTGACAACTGGGACATTTTAATACTGAAAGAGGGCTTTATTCATCATCATGCTGGGGAAACAAGCAGACACCAGACTGGACCAAATGGGCACATATGGCCACTCTAGTTATGAGAAATTTCTTCTGCTTGTGAAAAAGAGGTGTTCAGGACATACAAATCCATACGGGGGCCAGCACAGTGGCTCACGTCTGTAATCCCAGCACTTTGGGAGGCCGAGGTGGGTGGATCACCTGAAGCCAGGAGTTCAAGACCAGCCTGGCCAACATGGTGAAACCTCATCTCTACTAAAAATACAAAAACTAGCTGGGCACGGTGATGCACACTTGTAATCGCAGCTACTCAGGAGGCTGAGGCAGGAGAATTACTTGAGCCCAGGAGGCGGAGGTTGCAGCGAGCCGAGATTGTACCATTGGACTCCAGCCTGGGCAACAGAGCGAGACAGTGTCTCAAAACAAAACAAAAAAAAATCCATATGGAACATTGAAACACACTGGAAAGTCAAAGTAGTATCATTTGCACAACTTCTAAATCTTTGGAGTTCTAAAACTTTGGCACAAGAAGCAAGATACCCCAAGGGCATGACACCCCAAGGTTACAGCAGCTGTAGCACCAGTCAATATTCCTATATTTAGGCTCTTTAATTT
This sequence comes from Macaca mulatta, assembly GCF_049350105.2. Taxonomy (NCBI): domain Eukaryota; kingdom Metazoa; phylum Chordata; class Mammalia; order Primates; family Cercopithecidae; genus Macaca; species Macaca mulatta. The sequence goes on along the minus strand of NC_133422.1, from coordinate 103,335,095 downwards.
CTTTCAGTGATGTTTTGTAGTTTTCAGTGTAAAAATTTGCAGTTCTTTTCTTAAATTTTCTTGTATTTTGTTTTTCTTATGTTGTTGTAAACTAAATTGTTTTTAATTTTTCCTTTTTTCCTCCCCTACTGGGTAAGCATGTTTTTAATCTCATTTTTGAATTACGAATTGCTGTGTATAGAAATACTGATTGTTTCTGTGTCTTGATCATGGGTATTGCCATCCTCCTGAACTATATTCTTAGTTCAAATAGGATTTTTAAATAAATTCCTTAGAATTTTCTACATAAATATTATGTCATCTGAATATAGAGATAGTTTTACTTCTTCATTTCCAGTTTGGATACTTTTTATTTATTTATTTATTTATTTTCTTGCTAGGTTGCTCTAGCAAAAACCACCAATACAATGTTGAACAGAGCTGGTGACAGCAGACACTCTTGCCTTTGTCCTCATCTTATGGGGTAAGTGATCAGTTACCATTGAGTACAACGTTAGCTCTGTTTTGCTTTTGTTTTGTTTCCTTTTTTTATTTTTTGGTACTTGCCCTTTATCAGGTTGAGAAAATTTCCTGCCATTCTTAGTTTATTTACTTTTTCCTCATAAAAGTGTATTGGGCTTTGTCAAATGCTTTTTCTACATATGTTGAGATAATCATTTGATTTTGTTCTTTATTCTATTAACATGATACACCATATTTTCTGATTTTTGAATGCTCAGCCTTGCTTTCTTGTCATAAATCTCACAAAGACATATTGTGAAATCCTTTTTATATGTGGCTGAACTTGATTTGCTGGTGTTTTATTTAGGTGTCTTAAAGCTACATTCATAAGGTTGTTGTTTTCTTTTTATCTGACATTTTTATTTGATTTTTGTATCTGGGTAATTCCGACCTGATAGAATGAGTCAAGAACAATTCCCTGCTCTTCTGTTTTTGAAAGTGTTTGTGAGGGATAGTGTTAATTCTTTAAAAAATTGGAAGAATTCAGCCTTGAAGCCATGTGGACATTAGCTTTCCTTTGTGAGAAGTTTTTGGTGACAAATTCAATCTCTACTTGCTGTAGGTCTATTCCAATGTTCTCTTTTTTTCTTTAGTTCTGCTTCTTGGTGTTTTCTTGGAATTTGTCAATTTCGTCTAGGTTATCTAATATTTTGGTGAACAATTGTTAATAGTATTTCCTTCTAATTATTTTTGTTTCTGTAAATTCAGGAGTAATATTCCTCTTTCATTTCTGATTTTGGAAAAGAATGTTCCATGCACAATTGAAAAGAATATGTATTCCACAATTTCTGGATGAAGTGCTCTAATTGTGTCTGTTAGATCTGGTTGGTTTATAGTGTTATTTAAGTCTTCTATTCCCTTGTTGATATTTTGTCTACTCATTCTATTTGTTTTTGAAAGTTGGGCATCAACGTCTTTAACTATTCAGACTAAGTATTAGTCATAAGGCAGAGCTCTTTCCAGTAACCACAACACCACCTCTGAAGAATATGAATATATAAATTCATAGAGATCTGTTTTAGAGGGGTTGCATTAGAATATCCAGATTTTCATATGTTTGCTTTTTGTACATTTTCACCATGGGTATTTCTATGGTTTTAAATGAACTTTTATATCATGTTAAAACCCTTCATAAAGCTTTCCATCTTTGTCTTACTTATTTTAATGCATATTTTAGCAGTAGCATTCTGGAGGTAACAAGCTTTCCAATGTTTAATAATTTATCTTTCAGTAATTTTATAGGTACTATCAATTTTTTATAATATTGCTCTGAATACACAATTGCTTTACCCGATTGCTGTTTTTGAAGGTCTTTAAAACGATGTCACAGACTTTTAAACAAGGTCCCACAGATTACATGCAATGTTATTTATTCATAGAGATTTACTTATTGATTTAGATACTCACAGTCCATCTCTACCTGACAATGTTTGCTATCTGTTTTGTTATATATTCCAAGCACCACAGTCAGTAGATTTCAAACAAATATTTAAAAATGAATGAATATGTAAGCATACCTAAGTTATATACATAAAACTTGTGTTTATATATCCATATGCTGGCAAAGAAAAACTCCAGAAACATAAGCATCATTCTACGAGTTAAATAAACACTTATTCTTCAATAAATTTAACATTAATTCGAACGTTATTTGTTATTCACACTTTGTGTCACGTTTTCAGGCCTTGAAAATGATGTCGATCCATTTGATATTTTCAATGCAACAGGAAAGTTATTTTAGGAGATAACATACACAACAATAAATAATTTGTTTTATGCTTATGAGAGAAAAAAACACATATCAGTATTTTCTCTTTCAGGAAAGTTAGCCATAATGATAATCACTGGAAACCTCATTATCAGTTTAGCTAAAATCTTGGAATGTGTTTAAAATATTATTTGGTCTCATGGTACACGAAATTGATTTCATAACTGATATAGTAACATTGTTTTTAAATCAGAGGGTTTATATAAAATTATGTTTAACTCATCATTATGTTTTTTTGTTAAACTCAAAATTATGTTTAACAAGTGTTCTTTGGTACATACATTGATAAACCATTTTAATTGTTCTAACTCATTTTTGCTGAGAGTCAGACTTAACATTGGCTCTGAAATGACCAGCAGGTAGAGAAGATGGCAAATGAGAATGAGCAGGAAGACACTTACAGCTTACTCGACAGCACGGGGAGATCATGCATGATCTCTTCATAGGGCTCTTCTTGTGCTAAGGGAGAAACAGATAAAGGCTCTTTCATTTTTTCTTCCCAGGCAATTTCGGCTTTCAGCAGCATTTCCTCAATAAACTCAGATGCAGCAATATCTACAAGAAAAAAAAAAAGAAAATCAGAAAAATGATGGGTGGTGATAGTACATAAATCTATTTACTTTCAATAATTCCGATATGCTTAAAATGATAAAAATTTATCAATGTGTGACTCAAAACAAAAAACCTTAAAAGTTTATTGCTGGGATAAAATTGAAGTACTGTCACTTTAAAACACTATTTTGTTTTACATCAGTGACATATTTAATTATAAATGAAATAAAATATGAAAATAGTATACACTGGATGGGGGATATGTAAAATAAAAAATCATTGAGAATAAGCTTGCACAAACTTAATGTCATTTCATTCTCAGTAAAACTTGTCCTGCATCTTGGTGACTATGAACCAAAATTACAGAAAAAGTTACACTTTCCCATCGACTGGATTATAAAGCATGTAACTGGCTTTCTATAAACATTCTACTAAATGGGTAGTTGTACAAGTAAATACTCAGTTGTATTATTTACACAAGGGGTCTGCTCTCTAGCCATAATATTTTTACCTTTATCAATTGCAAATATAAATAAATATATTCCCTTACAAATTACACATAACAGTAACATCTCAACACGTTTGGGTAGCAACATATATATGTATCAATCAAGTTTATACTAACAACAATTACTGATCTAGAAACTGATATAGAGCATGAGGAAAAAATCAACATTCATATCAATTAAGAATCTACTGGAGGCAGCTGCTGCTTCTCGATCATTAGGACCAGATTGTGTGACCACCTATGTCTATAAATGAGAGCTATGTGGCCTTCTGGGCTGGTCACAGTAATGTAGCTGCCACAAGAAGATATTATGTAAAGATTTTGTCATTATTTGCCTCAGATTATATTATATACATGTAAAAAGTAGGTGAGTGTTCAGCTTTCTTACTTTGGTAGATTACATTTCTGTCCCACCTAACAAATTCTTTCCCTCCCCTGATATTTTTTTATGAATCCATTCCAAATTCAAGAAACATAAAATAACAGTAATAAACTATAATACTGATGACGACTTTCATTTTCTCAGTTATAGCATAGGTTTCTGGTTTACTGTTCTCTGCTCTATTCTTGTAGCTGGTTTTATCTAGTTATATCTTCTTGCTGCCTGGATTGTTGGCGTATCTGCTTTAGTTGAAACCTCTCACTGCATTATAACTCTCTGCTTTTTGCATGTGATAAAAGTATTTTCATTCAACTAGCAAATCTTTACTGAGGATCTATTATAGGCCCAGCACTGTGTCCCGTATTGCCAGTAGGCCATGAATAAGGTACTAGGTTGCTAGTCGACTTTGCATGAGCAATATGGTAAAAGTTGCCTGAGAGAGTCCTCATGCACTGTGCTGAGATGACCAGTGCTGAATCTAGACCGGAAGTTCATTCATTGCCTCCATTCCTAAGATTGTCAACCGCCGTGCCTGGACATCTGTTTGAAATGACACTAGACCTAAATGGCGACAGTATGCCACGGGAGTCCATGCAGTCAAAAGTCAGTCATATCCTCCCTTGTCTGGGAAATAAGCCAGGAACACGAACTTTAAAAATGTGAGCTACTGTTAGACCCAGATTAGAGTTAACAGAGGATGTGACTTTTATTCATAGTAAACATATTTTTAAAAAATACCTAAAAATTTCTATTTGCTCTTTTGATATTTATCATTAGCATACTAATATAGATAATGTTAAAATTACTAGACTGTAAGTAATATTAGCTTGATTCTCAAGTTTGTGACTATTAAGCTGTCTTAAATTTTAGTTTGGTAAATCTTCAGTTTAGCAGAGAAGATGAAGTAATAAACATTAAATAATGATACTTAATTTCAATAAATAACAAATAGAGAAAAATCCCTTCTGGCTTTAACTGGAGATTTATTAGAAATTCATACTCCTGGCCGGGCGCGGTGGCTCAAGCCTGTAATCCCAGCACTTTGGGAGGCCGAGACGGGCGGATCACGAGGTCAGGAGATTGAGACCATCCTGGCTGACACGGTGAAACCCCGTCTCTACTTTAAAAAAAAATACAAAAAACTAGCCGGGCGTGGTGGCGGGCGCCTGTAGTCCCAGCTGCTCGGGAGGCTGAGGCAGGAGAATGGCGTGAACCCGGGAGGCGGAGCTTGCAGTGAGCTGAGATCCGGCCACTGCACTCCAGCCTGGGCGGCAGAGCGAGGCTCCGTCTCAAAAAAAAAAAAAAAAGAAATTCATACTCCTGAGAATATATCAAATGACAAATCTCAAAAGTAAAGTACATTTAAGTTAGCAGAGGTATAGCAAGAGCAATAATAGATTCATTAAGTTATTCAGATCAATTACTGCCTTCAAAATTTTGATGTGGTATTACTTATGCTAGATTTTTCTCTTTGTTATTCAGAACTGTTTTTACTATTGCAAAAATCATTATGATTAGTAACTTTCTGTTAAATTAGAAAAGTTACAAAATTAATGTAGCATCCATTTATTAAATAAGGATATGAATATACAAAAAGGGCAGTGACTAAAATAATTTTAGAAATCTTCAAAAATATATTTATTAAAAAATAAGTAACATTAAGTCAAGATTTTCAAAGTTTGAAATTTGCATGAGAATGTCAGCCTCTGTATTTTTCTTGTAGTTTAAATATCTGCACAGATAATAACGCTACTATTTTTCAAAAATACCTTAACGGATAAGCATGTATTTGGTAGTATAAGACTCTAGTTAAATAACAGTAAAAATGTATTTTAAAGTAAGTTACACTGAATAAATCACTATCCTGAAAGTTTAAAACATGAAAGGCGGCCGGGCGCGGTGGCTCACGCCTGTAATCCCAGCACTTTGGGAGGCCGAGGCGGGCGGATCACAAGGTCAGGAGATCGAGACCACGGTGAAACCCCGTCTCTACTAAAAATACAAAAAATTAGCCGGGCGCGGTTGTGGGCGCCTGTAGTCCCAGCTACTCGGGAGGCTGAGGCAGGAGAATGGCGTGAACCCGGGAGGCGGAGCTTGCAGTGAGCCGAGATCGCGCCACTGCACTCCAGCCTGGGCGACAGAGCGAGACTCCGTCTCAAAAAAAAAAAAAAAAAAAAAAAAAAAAAACATGAAAGGCAAAATACAACAAAGTACAATGGTACAGTGTAGATAAAACTGTGAATAGCCTCTTGGAATGGAGCCGAGCACAGGCGATGATGAATTGTGCTTGAACTGGGCTGGTTGTTACACAGCTTCACAGGCTTGTCCTGCTCTCACTCTGTAGCTGTGCTGAAGATAGATGGATACTCCGATACGAAAGGAGGGAAACAGTACCTGCTCAATGGTCCCAGGATGCTCCTAACCTACCTGACGGCTTCTCCTCATTACAGTTCACAAGGTGTGGGTTTGCCTGATGCATCAAAAGAAGTTTCACCAGGTTTGCCTGAAATATTAAAGATAATTGAAATGGGAACCACCATGGCAGATGCTAAGGATTCATCAGTAAGTTACACACTGTGCTGTCCAACTGGCAGCTGGAATGAGACGGCATCAGCGTTCCCACTCAGAAGTCCTTCCTGGGACAGTCCCAGGAAAGTACCTTTCCCAATGCCTTTTGTGAAGATGTCAGATATTCAAACTGTTGCAGCCCTTTCTGGATTCAGAACAAAAATGATTTATCCAATAAGGATTTAACCACTGAAGATTTGAAAAGGACATTTTAAAACTTTTAGGTTTATATTATGTGCATTTGTAGGATGAGAAACTAGTTACACAACAGTAAAAATATATTTTGAAGTAAGTTGCACTGAATGAATCACTACCCTGAAACTTTAAAACATGAAAGGCAAAATACAACAAAGTACAACAGGACAGTGTAGGCTATATGCCATAATATAACCTGAAAGTACTTAAGCTATACTCCTTATGTGAGGAATTATATGGTACAGTGTGTTTTGTTCTGTTTTAATTGAACAATTCATAAGTCTAATTTGTTGGTATTGTTCCTCTGTGACAGCAGCGTGGGCAGTATGAACCTAAAGTCACATTGGACCATTAGAAAAATGCAATCTCAAGTTATAAGAGTTAAGTAACTTGAGAAATTAATGTAATTTAAAAAATTATAATAATATATCACACATATAAAGGGTATATATAATATACATGTGCTATTGAAAGGGCAATAATGAAATAAATTTCAGTGTACTCAACTTTTAAAAATATGTACTCAACATTTTTTTTAAATGATATCTTCGTGAGTTTCTCCCCAAAACTATGCCTCTCTCTTTTTCCCAGAGTTGGCCACTATCATGAATTTTGGGTTAACCATTAATATCTTCTCTATATGCTTAGCACACACATATGGAACTATCCCCAAGCAACATATTGCTTCATTTGTTTGTGACATTTATAGAAATGAAATCCTATTGTATAGATTCTTCCATGCCTGTTTTCATGGCTTACCATTGCAATTTTGAGTCATCAGAGTTGATGAGTTTAACCAAGTTTCATTCTTTTTCTTGGCTGCATGGAATCGTATTGTACAAATATATCACAATTGATCTACCTTTCTCCCAGTGAATATTGAAGACATTTGCAGTCATTTATTTGTTTTTACAAACAATGTTCCCATAAGTAGTCTCATTTATATCTCTTAGTGCACACATACACCAGGATATATGTACTTAGAAATGAATTTGCTGGGATATCAGTTTGGACAGCATCAAAGAGATAAATAGTGCCAATATATTTTTCTCCAAGAGATTGCTCAGATTGACACTCTTACTCCTAACAAGGCTTTCTGTTGCTCTACGTTCTACTTAATAATTTTATTATCAGGCATTTACTTGTTGTTAAATTCTTGGGTGTAAAAGAATTGATTATTGTGGTTTAATGGTACATTGCTTTGAAAATGGAGCAGCACTCTCCTGGTTTCTTCTTGGTATGATTACAATACTTTTTAAAGCTATTACCTTCTAGGGATTTGCCAGTTTTCTCTAAGTTTCCAAATGTGCTGGCATGATGTTGTTGGTTATACCTTCTTATTGTGCTTTTTCTTTTATTGCCTTTTTAATAGCTGTGCTGTTTTTGTAGTTCTGTTTCCCTTTGCACACACACTATTGGTCACTCTGTGCATGCCCTCTCTATCTTTCTGACCAATATTTCCAAAACGTGGCTCATTTCATTAATCCTTACAAGAACCAGTTTGAGGTATGAGGTATTATTGATTCTTTCTACGGTATTTTTATTTAACAGTTCTATCACTTTGGCTTTTATCTGTTTTATATTCCCATTTACACATTCTGTGTTTGTTTTATTAATCTCTATCTCCTCTATCTCTCTGTCTCTCTTTTTTTTTTTTTTTTTTTTTTTTTTTTTTTTTTTTTTTTTTTGAGACATCTCACTTTTTCATCCAGGCTGGAGTGCAGTGGCACCATCTCGGCTCACTCAGCCTCTTTCTCCTGAGTTCAAGTGATTCTCGTCTCTCAGCCTCTGGAGTAGCTGGGATTACCAGCCTGCACCACCACACCTCGATACTTTTTATATTTTTAATAGAGATGGGGTTTTGTCATGTTGGCCAGGCTGGTCTTGAACTCCTGACCTCAAGTGATCAGCCTGACTTGGTCTCCCAAAGTGCTGAGATTACAAGCATGAGCCACTGAGCCCAGCCTGTTTTATTAATGTCTTACAAACTTTGTAAGTGGTAACATTATTTTTCAAACTTGTCTTTTACAATATAGACATCTAAGGTTGCTATGCAACCTCAAAGGCTGTACATTTTCATCAAATGAAAATTACCACCACTCTTTATGTCTCACATAGGGATAGAGACAATGTAATTTTTTAAAATTATGATTCTGTTCTGAATATTTTAAAATGGTCATTGGATGTCTTTTTGATTTATAGAGAATAGTAAGTCCGGAAATAATGTGTGTTTCTGTAATACAAACTAGCTCATACTCAACTGATAAATGTTGGTAGGTACTATTTTTTCCTAGACCAGAGGAGCCAAAACAATGGAAGTCAAATCATAAAATTAAAAGACCTCAATTGTTGTGCTGGAAACTGAAGCCGTCTTAGCTGTATTTCTACAAATATTCTTTTTTTAAACAATAAAGTAATTTAAGGGCAATAAAATGGGCAATAATAAGTGCACAGTTATAAAACTTGGGCAAATGTGTGTACCTGTGTAATCAACACCACAAATAAGATATAGAACATTTCTCATCACCAACAGTTCCCTCCTGTCCCACTGTGGTCAATCTTCATCCCATACAAGAAAACACAGTGTGATTTATAGCACCCCAGATTAGTTTAGTCTATTCTTAAACTTCATATCAATAAAACACAGAAATATACATGTTTGCCCAACATAACGTTCTTGAGATTCGTCCATGCTTGTGCATGCATTGACACTTTCTCTCTTCACTGTTGAGCTGTAGTCCATTGTACAACTACATTACAATATGTTCATCATTTTCTTCTTGAGAGTTGAGCCATTTGTTTCTGGCTCTTTGAATAAGGCTACTATGGACATATGTCATTTTAGTCAATGTAGATTTTCATTTTTCTCTTTTGAACATTCAAAAACAGAATTCTGGGTAATCTGGTAAGTATATATTTAACTTTATAAGAAATTGCCAGAAAAGTTTACCAAATGGTTTTACTATTTTTTTATCCTCACTGGCAATTTTGCCACATGCTCTCCAACACTGATATTGTCATAGTAAAACAATGTTAGCCACTGAAGTACTATCTCAGTGTAGGTTAATTTACATTTCCCTGATGACTGGTGATATTGAACTGAAAAGCTTTCATGTGCTTAATGACCATCTTTTGTGAATTGTCTACTCAGGAATTTCTTGTCCATTTCTTACTGCATTGTTTAACTTTCTATTATTAGTCTATCTGCATTTTTATATGATCTGGATGCATTTTTCAGATATATGTATTGTAGCAGGAAATCAGAGACTAGAGAGGCCAAGTGGAGTTCAGGAGGGTATATGTTAGGTGTACACTGGCTCAGCAGACATGCATCCTGAAAGTCTGAGCAGTAAACAAAGAAAATGGATGCTTTTTATGCACCTCGAGGTGGGAATTACATGATGCAGGAAGCTGGCTTACAAAAGCAAGTACCAAGCAGTTAATTATCAGGTGATATTCTTAGGACTCAGCTTATATCTTGGGAAACACGTCTTGCAACTCATGCTTATCGATCGTGTGACCTTACAGTTGCACAGCAAGAAAAACGGGAGCTTACAGAACTTACAAAATATGTGGGGGAGAGATATGGTTAATGCTTCACAGACCTTACAGAGGAGCAGTTAATATTCTTTCTTAACTCTTACTTGGGGTGGGTGGGCGGAGGTGCTACTTCATGCCCATTCTAGTGTAAACTTAAAACTGTAAATTCAGTTTCTTTTAATTTTTCTACTTTAGTATTACACGTATTTCCTCTCAGTCTATGGCTTGCCTAGTCATACTCTTAAAAATGTCTTTTGATGATCAGAAAAACACTTTTATTTCTTTTCTTTTGTTTAAGTGCAATATCTGTACCTATTTTTATCTACTCAAAGTTCATGGTAGTATTATACTATAGTTTCTTCTGAAAGTTTTATAATTTTAACTTTTATATTTGTGGTCCATTTCAAGTGAGTTTTTGTGAATGCCATGTAAAGGCCTGGATGGTCCAGCACTATTTGTTTTTCAGCAACATTTGTGGAGAAGAACATTTTTTCTTTTTGAATTGCCTTGAGACCTTCATAGGAAATCAACTGACTTGTTACGTTCGTTTGTAGCCACTATATTTTAAGTTCCATTGATCTACTGGTCTATCCTTGCTGTATTACCTAACAACTTTGTGTGTATAGATTTATAGCAAGTTTTGAAATCTTACAAGTGAAAGACTTAGAGTAAGTCTTGAAAAAAGTCTGTGTCTTATTCCTTCAAGAACATTTTGTCTATTATAGGTACTTTGCATTCCATAATTTTTAGGATGAATTTCCCAATTTCTATTAAAAAAAAGACTGTCAGGCTTTAAATTGGGAATGTTTTAAACAGGAAGCTACTATACTACTTTGATATGCCTTAACAAATCACCACAAGGTTTGTGGCTTAAACAACAAAAATGTATTGTCTTACAATTGCATAGGTCAGAAGTCTGACAAAGGTATCACTGGGCTGACATCAGGGCCCTGGTAGCATGTCCCCTTCTGGTTATAAAGCAGAATTTGTTTCTGTCTTCTCCAGTTTTGGAATCACCCACATTCTTTGGTTAATGGTCCCTCCCCTTCCACCATCTTCAAAGCAGCAATATTGCATGTCTCTGGCCATTTTTCCACAGTCACGCCCCCTCTATCTCAGCCAAAAACAAGTCTCTGCTTCTAAAGGCCCATCTAGAGAATCCAGGAAAATCTTTCCAGCTTACGATCCTTAGCTTAGTTACAAGGCAAAGTTCTTTATTCAGCCTTGTAATATATTGACAGGTTCTGGGGATTAGGGCATGGACATCGTTGGGGGCCACTATTCTGCCTTCCCAGATACCTTAACAATATTCAGTGTCTCGATGACAACTGCATATCAATGAGCGTGGCTTACCTCTCTATTTGCATGAGTTTTCAATCGTCACTGCAATGTTTTGTAGTGTTAAGTGTACAAATATTGCACACTTTGTTAAACATATTACTATCTATGTTATGCTTGTAACACTACTGTAAAAAATTGATAAATTCACTTAATGGTTCTAATTTTTAAGGCTTTTTGGAGATTCTTTGGTATTTTTATTATCCTTTCTCCTTTCCTAACCTTGCCTTTCATTTTCATTTCGCGCATTATTTTACTTGTTAGACTGACAATGGTTTCTTCAATCTGCGGTAGGGTTTGTGTGTTTGCTTTTGTAACATTTTCTGTGGCATTTTTCATTCATGCTGAGCTTTTTGCCCAGGCATTCCAAGAGATCTCCCCAAATAATTATGGCTCTTGCCAGTGTTCTCACTTTAAATTTAATTAGGTTTTCAATAGTATGCCCTATTGCTATATTTCCTACAAGCCCATTCAAAATTAGTGTTTGGTTTTGCACAAATTATTTCAGTAGTACTTATTCATGTTATAGCAGGGTGCTTATATTTAGAAGTTATTTTGATTTCCAAATATATCGTTTGCTAAAGAAAGAGAAGCTATCTTTAAATCTGAAAGATAAAATATATATTGTAGGTTCCCAGGACATTAAAATAGTTGCAAGAATCAGTATTGCTTTTTATTAAAGATTCGAGGGATTTTCTTGCCTTTATATCATTTGTCAGAAATGAAGGAAAGAAGAAAGAAAATGAAAGAACAAAAACGTAAAAGATAGAGTAAGGTAGGGAAAAATGTAGATAGGAGGAAAGGAAAGAGAAATTCAGAAAGAAAAGAAAAGAAAAACAATGAAAGCCAAAAATTACTTAAGATTATCTTCGTTTTCCACAAATTTGAAAGAATGGCAATAATGCTAAAGCTTTTATATCTTTGCAAAAACGTCAGAGTATCAGAGAGTCTAATAATCATGTTGCATTACTCAATTCAATTTGCTTTTTCTAGAACTCCAAATAAAATCACGTGCAATCTCCTGACAAACTACTGTTCTCTAAAACTTCAACTGGAAAGCATTTAAGTCATAAAAGTAAATGTTTCCTACAAGAAAATCTTTAACCATAAAACTAACTCCATTTTATTTCAGGCCTGTAAAAATAAACATTCATGTGTGAAATAAGGAAGTTTCTCCTACTTGGGGAATTTCTTTCCTTTCGTAAAGTCAATATTTCCTATGTGCTTCCAATTAGAAATCAGTGAGGCACTTCACAAAACTGAATTAAGCAGGCCAGGGCTCATTCCAATTACTCTACTCTGGAACATCTGTTTTAACCTCACAAAACAGCTTTAGGTAAATTACTTAAAATGTGAGCAGGCAGAGTGTGCCCTTCAATCGCAACTCACCTCCAGTATTAAAAGAATTTCATAATCAGCAAAGTTATCAGAGGTTAAGGTGACTACTATTCAGAAAGAGAGAAAGAGAGTATGTGTGTCTGTATAAAAGGAAACACTAAGTGGCTAACAAAGAAAATGTATTTAAGCTCAACTTTGAATTAATATTAGTTATTGAATATAGACTTTACTTAATCTTCAAATAGTTGTATTTCAGTGTGGCTAAATTTATCAAGATTAATTTCTTGAGAGTCAAAATATCTCTTTAAAAAGTTAAAATATAGCAATGAGTGTTTGGAGCCAGCACTCATTCCTTCCTAGTTGAGAAGCTAAAAATGATTGATTTAATTTAATAAAGAGGAAATTATAATGTTAAAGTCTCTCAGAAACTCAGCACTTGCATACCCCACTTGAATTATATATACCTAAGTCCAATGGTGCATACTCTACACTGCAATGAGTAAATGTCTCTAACTTTGAGAACCATGTGAACTATTTCAGATATAATATTTTAAAAGTCTAATACGTCACTACTTTTAGTGATTCAACTATGATTTCTATTAACCAAATGGTTCTGCTCTCATACCACAAAATAAATAATATGTCATCACTGCAGTTTTCTATATAATTTTCCTTGTGTTTCTTTTCTGAAACACTCCTCTTTCATTTCCACTCAGCAAACCTCATAATCCTCCTCTGCCTGTGTCCACCCCTCCTCAGTCTCCTTTTATGGAACTTTCCTTTTACACAGTTGTCATAGTTGTATTTGTGCGGCTATAACAGAATATCTAAGACCGGGTAATTTATAATGAACAGAAATTTATTGCTCACAGTTCTGGAGGTTGGGAAGTCTAAGATCAAAGTGCCAGCAGGCCTTAGTCTCTCTTCTTTCAAGATGCCCCATTAAATGTTGCACCCCTCCAGAGAGAAAGATCATTATATCCTTACATGGCGGAAAAGCAGGAGAGAGAAACATTCCTGCAATTTCTTTTTATAGTTGTATTATTCCTTTCATGAAGGTGAAACCCTCATGGCCTAAATATCCCTCATTAGGCCTCACATCCCAATTTTGCTGCACTGGGGATTAACTTTGCAACACACAAATTTTGGGGGGACACATAGCAACCATTAAATACGGTGTTGCTCACAATATATTGCCTTTGGTTGAAATCCCTTTAATTTGTGCATGATTTATTTTAGTAATACATCCCAAATGCAAATTATTTCCAGTGCTAACGAAGTCCTTGCATGTGCCCAGGTTTCTCTTGGAAATCTCCAGGATGATTTCCTGCAAGAAGCAGTCTCAAGGGGTGTGACCACTCATCTACTGTTCACACATTTATTCAGTGATCCATTGATAAAGGCAAATATGTATTACATTAAGGCATATATTGATTCACTCATTAAATAAATAGTAACTTAGCCAGTATTCTGTGTTGGCTCCGTCTGAGATACTACAATATTTTGATAAGCCAAACAAATGTTCCTGCACTCAGTTCTTACAGACTAAAAGGTGATACAGATGAATGAACTGACAACTACAGCAAGTTGTGGTAAGGCTGTGTTTGTGATATGGGATATGCAGGGTGCTTGTACAGGGACAGGAGAGGAACCGTCATATGCAAATTCCTAGCATTAGGAAAGACGGCCAGTGAAGTGACATCTCAATGTAGCTGTGCAAGGTAAAATTTAACAATTTCAGGAAGAGCAAAAATAGGCTATATGTGGTGGTGCATTCTAGAAATGGAGATACATTCAGTATAGCTTTACCCTCAGATATGATGGGGCGAGGCAGAAGAAATAAAATGCGAGACTTAAGCAGGGCCTCTGACACATGGGGACTTATAAATAGTGCTAAGGAATAAGTATTTTATTTCAACCGCAATGGAAGGATACTGTGTTGACACAGTGTGATTACGTCTGCCTGTGGAATGATTACTGTAGCCTCGTCATTGAGAGACGAGTGGGGGAGGGTGATAAAAACCTGCTAGAAGCTGATGGGTTAATCCAGATGTAGAGATGCTAGTGTCCTGGGCGAGGAGAGAGGCAGTGAGGAGGCACAGATTGACCGGTGACGATTATGGCTTAAATATCTCAACACAAGCTGTAGACTCAGTGTTCTGTTAGGCATGAGAGAGGAGGGAGAAGTAAGAAAATGGCAAAGGACTAGTTTTGTGATGAATAAATGACGAAACAGAAGAGCCACAGACAGGGATGGGAAAGAGAAGATGATGGCTTTTATTTTTTTTTATTTTAACAAGTGGTGTTAGAGGACAGAAAGAAAGAGACAGCCGCTGGGTATACACAGATGCAGAATTTGGGAGAGGAACAGAGAGGAGGCTTGGGCAGCCATGAGCATGTAGAGAGCACTTGAAGCTGAGGGCATGAGAATATTTCTCAAAGACGTGGCAAACATCAACTAGAGCCTAGGATGGCACATGAAGCGTGTCAATACTGCATGGCCAGAGGGGTAGGGGCATAATCAGACTGTTTTCTTCAAAGCAAAAAAGAAATAAACATGCAAAATAATTCGAGCTCTGAATATATCTTAATTTTTATATACTTGGGTAAAAATTGTATTTGAGAATAAAAATGGCTTTTTAAACATTAAGATGTGTGAGTTATGCCATACAAAATACTTTGGGAAACAAAAATATTTAGATTCCAGCATTTGTACAAATATTTTCTTATCTTTGGGTGTAGTATTGCCAATTCTGTTGTAAATACTAAATACAGTAAATATATACAAGACTAGAGTGAAATTTTACTTCACGTACAACTCATGAAAGAGTTGTAAAACCAAAAGACTTATTGCTCACATAATTTATTCAGTTCCCAGTTTTTGACAAGAACAAGCATCTCTTTTGTTTTCCACTGCAAAAGTTAATATATTTATAAAAGGCAGTTTTAAAATATGCATATCATCCCACTATAAATGTAAATAATAAGTACAGTTACAGATTGTGAGCTACCTCCTTCTCCATAAAGGTAGTTACATTTATAAGGTCTTTATAAGAGTGAAATTACTGTGAATGTCTCTAAAAATGCCATTAGTCTCTCTAAAATGTTCACATTTCTAAAGCTTTTTGCCCTGAACACAGATACAATATATATTTACAGCAAATTTCTTCAGAGAGAGTTATAAATCTTCCATGCATATAAATTGATATTCACATAAACCTGTTTCTAAAATATAATTTCTAAAGTGCATACTAAATGATATCTTTGCAGGAGAACAATTTTTTAGAATAATTCTAGATGTCATATACTATCTTTCTTGGTGAATTAATTGAGATGCAATTTACTGAAAATCTTCTATTATCATAAATCTCTCAGTAGTTTTATCAGTCTGAGTAAAAGAAGAGTGTCTTGGTTTTGATGTCTTATATTCTAAAATAAAAGCCTCATTTATACTCAGTATTTCCAATTTTGCATCTAATTCTGGGTTGGTTGCCTTTGTCTTCTGGTCACTCTGCTGGACAATGGGCTATCACAGTGGACAACTCAAAGTCTGTTTTTCCGGAGCACGCATTTGAGTGGAGACACTACTTGACTAGGCTTAATGGAACACAGTAGTAAAGACACATGATTTTCAGACACTTTCCTTAGTACTAAAATGTATCAGAAGTAAGAAAATTAAAGGCAAGTCTAGCGAAGCAGAGGATAAAGATAATGTGTTTTAAAAACCTGCCTCATCTGCACATTGTAAATGGCGATTTCTGGAAACCTCTGAATAAGATATCTGTCTGTACCAATCTAGCCACCATCAGTGGATCAGGACACATGTTGACTGATGATCCATACACACACAAGGCATTCACCTTCATGATTTGCAAAAATCTGCTGAACTAAGTAAAACTCTCCCCTTTCTATAGATGCTTATCATTCTCAATAACTGGTGGCCCCAAGGTTGGGCTCTGTGGAAAAAGAACAGTCAAGGCTTGTTGAGTTCACGGTCAGTGAGTGGTGGGGCTGGTACCCAGCGCTGGCCCTTTCTATTCCAGTGAGAAGGCCATGGAGGCCTCAAAGCAAAGCTGGCATAATGCCTGCTATAGTTTGGATGTTTGTTTACACCAAATCTCAAGTTGAATTGCAACCCCCAGTGTTGGAAGTGTGACCTGGTGGGGGGCGATTGGGTTATGGGGCAGATGTCTCATGGCTCAGTGCTGAGTGAGTTCTCATAATATCTCGTTGTTTAAGTGTGTGGCATCTGTCCCCACCCGATGCATACATCCCCCAACTCTCTTTCTGCTCCTGCTTCCACTGTGTGATGTGCCTGTTCCTGCTTCACTTTCTGCCATGAGTCAAAGCTCCCTGAGGCCTCCCCAGAAGCCCAGCAGATACCAGTGCCATGCTTGTACAGCCTGCAGACAGTGAGCCAATGAAACCTCCTTTCTTTATAAATTACCCAGTCTCAGGAATTTATAACAATGCAAAAACTGCCGAATGCAATCCCTTAAACAAGCAGAATCAAATGCATGAGAAAATAGAAGACTGAAGTATAGGAAACCTTTAAAAAATGAAAGCTAGGGTGTGTGAACATTTTCGGGTCAACTGTTTTGTAGCTGGTTTTGAAACAATGAAGCAGTTGGGAAGTGTTTCTTAATTGACTTATCATGAATAAATGATGAATGTTGGAAACCTAGCTGGCACACTGGAGAGGGGGCAATAAAAACAATCTTAATTCCTTTGCATCTGACAAAGTAAACATGGCTACTGAATCATATTTCTCATGTAAGTTCATGACTGTTTCTCTAATTTGAAAGAACAGATTAATAAAAGGTTGGGAAGTTTTTGGAATGTGACAGGTAAAGGCAGGTAGTAACACTGATAGCCACTAATTCTCTCTGCCTTATCGTTCAGTGATTCCTGTGTCTTATGACTTCTGAGGGACAGGAATCTCTAGGAAGCTTTCTGAAAGAAGTGGCAATTAGATTGGGCTTATGTTCCCTCTACCACTGACGCATGGCATGTATCATGTGTGGCATATATGTTAATCATTACAGGATTTTTTATTGTTAAATCTAACTATATAAAAAAACATTTAAAAATCCATCCAGATTTTTTACCACATAATACAAATTTTATCTGGCTGATCTTGTCTCTCAATTCTTACTACATAGTATAGCTTTATTAGAAGCATAATTTCCTGGATAGAAGCTTCCATTTCTGGCAGGGCACGGTGGCTCACGCCTGTGAATGCAACACTTTGGGAGGCCGAGGCAGGTAGATCACCTGAGGTCAGGAGTTCGAGACCAGCCTGGCCAACATGCCAAAACGCTGTCTCCACTAAAAATAGAAAAAATTAGCCGGGTGTGGTGGTGAATGCCTGTAGTCCCAGCTACTTGGGAGGCTGAGGCACAAGAACTGCTTGAACTCAGGAGGCAGAGGTTGCAGTGAGCTGAGATTGCACCACTGCACTACAGCCTGGGCAAAAGAGTAAGACTCCTTCATTAAAAAAAAAAAAAAGAAGGTTCTATTTCTGCAGAGCAGGATTTCTTAGGGGCCTCTGGAAGGTCTATGCCTAGTTTTCACAGAGGATTCAACCTCTGAAATGGTAGGGATACTTTTTGTGTCTATGCATTTCTGAGAAAAAGGTCAGTAGCTTCATCTGATTGCTTGAGGGATAAAATTTCTGATTCTAATCAGAATTTCGGATTCTAATCAGAATCTAATTCTTTATGCCTTGGTCATTACAGCTTCCAGGAAGTAGAAAATAAGTATCTAGATTCTCCTTATGAGTCAGGAAACATTGATTACCTTTAGACACGCTCAACATGTAGAGCCAAAGACTGCAGTAGATACTTTATAATGGAGCAGTTGCAGAAACGTATACTCATTTCCCTGCTTTTCAGGCAGGTTTCATGTGAAAATAATGATACATTAATGTTCTTGTATCATTCTTTACCAAGCTTTACAAGACTTTAAGAAATTAGTATTTTTATTTTTATTTTTTTATTTTTATTTTTTTTTTTTTGAGACGGAGTCTCTTTCTATCGCCCAGGCTGGAGTGCGGTGGCCGGATCTCAGCTCACTGCAAGCTCCGCCTCCCGGGTTCACGCCATTCTCCTGCCTCAGCCTCCCGAGTAGCTGGGACTACAGGCGCCGCCACCACGCCCGGCTAACTTTTTGTATTTTTTAGTAGAGACGGGGTTTCGCCATGTTAGCCAGGATGGTCTCGATCTCCTGACCTCGTGATCCGCCCGTCTCGGCCTCCCAAAGTGCTGGGATTACAGGCATGAGCCACTGTGCCCGGCCAGAAATTAGTATTTTTAGAAGAAGAAACAGCTGTTTTAAAATTCACCAACTTAGATTTTTCTTCCTGCTCCTCCACGTTAATTATGACAATAACCCCAGGAACAGCGAGCAACTCAAAAATAACTGGTAGAGGAGACGGTGCCACAGACGGCTCAGAAATTTAAAAGCATCATGATGGAATATTATGAGCAAATATATTGAACCAATGGGAGAGCCTCGAAGAAACTGATACATTCCTAAAAACATACAACCCATCAAGACTCAGTCAAGGAGAAATAAAAAGCTGGAACAGACCAGCAACAAATAAAGAGACTGAATCACCATAGAAGCACAATTCAGGGATATTTAGTAGACCCTTAAATATATGTATTGAATAAACGGATCTTTTTTTACAGAAGGTGCTGTCAAAACAATGTTCTTTTTTGTTTGAAAGAACTTCCCCATGCAATATGTTTTTTTCTAAAATACATGAAATGCAATCACTTTCAATTCTTTTGACAGTTACACTGCTGAAGTTTATGATAGATTATTTTACATAATGGTTAGTCGCTTAGAGATCTAACTTACTACAAATTTACTAGATGTGATTGTTACCCCAAAGTAATGTTCTGAAATGAACACACTAACTTAAATCTCCATATATGTGTAAAACTAAGTTACTTTTCCTACTATTGCCATGAATAAAATATTAGCTGTAGAAAACACATAATTATTACAGATTCATGAAACTGTAAGCTTATGAAGTCTATATAATATGAAAAACATTTTAACTCCATATTATGACAAATGTTTACAGATTTTGATTATTTCTTCAATGATTTCACTACAATATTCAGATACACAAGGAACATGTTTTTGTGTGCTCTTATATAAGCATTTTCCTTTAACCATAAAATTATTTGTTCAGTAGGAAGATACTATTAAAAGTCAAATTACAATAATGATTAGTACATAATTTAAAATCAAATCAAAATTGAATACGAAATTATTCACTAATTATATAAAATTATTTTTAAAAGAATTCAGAAAATCACTCTACCTGGCCATATTTGGCTGCCAAATGGAGGGGGGTCCAGTACTGATCATCTACTATGTTGAGGTCTCCACCATGTTCCAGGATAAGAGACACCACCTCCTTGTAGCCACTCGCGCACGCCATGTGTAACTGCAGTGAAGAAACATCCTATTATCCATTTTTTAAAAAGTAGTGGTATTCATGCAGTTCACTCTAAAGAGAGCTACTTAATTAAATGTTGGATCTAAAATACAGAGACCACAAAAACAAAAGAACATACATGTAATTTTATTTATTTGGTATAAGTGGGTGTAATTATCAGTCTTTGAAAGGATGCTTACGGTTATTCATTTTCCTTCTGACTCTGATAGTGTGCACTTTTTCATGTAATTCCCATCCCCCTCCGAGAGTTCCATTTCAATGCAATCTGAATATTTTAAAATATAGAATATAATCATTGAAAAGCTTACCATTTCTTGCCCAAAGGTAAAATATTTGCTGATTAGCTCTATATTCCAGGCATTGAACTTGGTGCTCTAGAAAGTCATTCAAAGAATAGCTAAAAACAGGAAATGTGATCATTGTGATGCTTCTGTCTGTGTAAAAGGCACAGGAACACTAAAAAGGATTAACTAAATCTGGTGGTGGCTTAAAAATGATTGTGTAGCTACCATTGTAACATTCTCCCAGTTTTAGTTTCTTTTGTAATTATATTTTTGAGACAGGGTCTCTCTCTGTCACCTGGGCTGGAGTGCAGTGGTGGAATCATGTCTTACTGCAGCCTTAATCTCCGGGGCTCAAGTGATCCTTCCACCTCACCCTACTAAGTAGCTGGGAATACAGGTGCATGCCACTAAACCCAGCTAATTTTTGTTTGTTTGTTTGTTTGGTAGAGACTAGTTTTAACCATGTTGTGTGTTACCCAGACTAGTCTTGAACTCCTGGGGTCAAGCAATCCATCTGGCTTGGCCTCCCAAAGTGCTGGGGTTACAGGCATGAGCTACCACGTCTGGCCCCAGATTAGTTTTTTAATGGAATCTTAAGTTTAGAAATAAGGACTTTGGAACAATAGTTTGGATAATTTTTTTACATTTTTCAGGTGAGGGAATTCCTGTTTCTAAGGTAGCAGCCTTTATTTCTATATCAAGTCTCATCACACTCTAATGAGGTTACTAAGCAACTACATGATTTATTTTATAAACATAAGAATTAGGAAGAAGAAACTATCAGAAAAGAAAGAGAAAAACCTTAAAAGTAGTAAAATCAATGCCATCTTCTAGGTTTGATAGCATGGAATTTTGTAGCTCTGTTCCATTGTGTTTTTATTACAAAGACAAAATTAAAGTCAAAAAGGCTTATTAAATGTGTACATTTTGATAAAATTTAACAAAAACATTTATTTTTATGCCTTTGGACCTAATCAGGCTCTTCAATCTACAGAGTGTAAATATATGTTTATTTCTTGTAACTCAACTACATTAGAATAAATATATTCATCTAAATTAAGACACTGTTTCACACAGATTTTCCCAGGCTTGCTACATATAGAATTAATCCTATTAATATTCTAGGAAACAGTCCCAAAAATGATATATCCACAAGTATTTTAGAAAATATAATTTTATATACTTGCTCTCCTAGAGAATTAATCTATTCATCTGCTTCTAAATTGATTCTACATTATTTGAATAATCAATAAATGATTGGCAGTTACTCTGTGCTATATGCAATAATCTGAATCTCAGAAGAAACTAATTTTTAGCATAAAGCGGAGTCTACAAATGGAATCAAGAATGAATCCATTTTCTGGTTAGCAATTGATACTAATGATCCCAAGTTCACAGGGCCAATCCCTGCAAGATTAGATTTGCTTTCCATAAAGCAAAAATTGGCTCTTACCATTTAGAACTTAGTCCAACCCTGGGCCAGTCATCACAAGCACAGCTGGGAAGGAAGACTAGAAGTCCTAGCTAACTCACTAGAGACTCTATCCAAAGTTTTACTACCAGTAACCCTTGTGGACGCTGGCAAGTTTACTTCTAGGTAATCCCAAAACTAAAATAAACAAACAAAGGAAAACCCTAATTGAATACCTCTACTTAATCACACGAGATAACCAACTTTTCAATTATCATAATACAATAGCAGGAGTTAAGAGCATTGTCTTCAGTCTACTGGCAATCAAATTCTGAATCCATAAGCAAACAGCTAGCCCCCATGGGATATAGTTTCTCATCACTAAGAACAGGTTAGACCTAGAGTTAAAAGATTTGAAAAAAAAACAAAAACAAACAAAAACAAAACACCAAAAATACCTATTTATGAAACGGAACTGATGCTCCTACTACTTGTCCTGACTATGACTGGAGGATACCAGGTGCCCAAATGTAACAGTGTTGATCACTACTGTGTCTCAGAACATTCCTCTCCTGCTACTTTAAGGGTCTTGTGAGAAACACGGAGATGGTGATCATTTCTGCCGTGAACCAGGAGCAGCGTATTTGCAAACACAGTTCCCACAAAAATTACAATTTGGAAACCACCTATGTAGCTACAAAGCAGGACAGGTGGTTGGAGAGGCTTCTAAAACATTAGGTATAAAAGCTGTGAGTTATTTCTTCTAATCTTTACCATCTGTGATATGATTGTTGCCCTAATTTTGCAGACGGAGAAGCAGTGGTTTAGCGTTTAGGTAACTGACCCAAGGAAGAAGCATGGTCACTGAGATCTGAGGCCATGCTCTGCAGCCTCCAGCACTCAGACTTGAAATAGCACAGAAGAGTGGACACGCAGTCACACAGTGAAGTCAAGCCACGAGGATAACACTACCATACTGAGGCTCCTAAACATCTTGCATTCACACCATCATTTTTGTATGTTAATATAATTTTTTTCTTCTTTCTGTAAACCACTTCTATGTCCCCCACCCTTCCACATACTAATTTTATATTAACATTTAGTCTCTGGATGATACACAGTATCTATATGCTTGCTTCAGCTTTCCCATGGCTCTCCATCAGTGCAGGCACAGTCTTGTTTGGTAAATGTGGCATATTGCCTCCTGGTGTGCTTTGCAAAACCATCACCAAGTCCTAGTGTTTTTCAGCTATGAAAGCACAGGAGAATCCCAGGCTCCACATTTGGGAGACTGAGTCTACTCTAGAAGGGATCTCTAAAACTGTCCCCCAACACACACACATCCAGTGTGACGTAGGCCTGGGAAAGACAGACAACAGGGTCATTCGGTCATTAGAACATCTTCTCTTTTTATAATCCCATATAAGGGTAAGTTTTCACTGCATCAGGTCAAAGCCCCCAGCACTGTGCCCATTTCCTATTACAGCATCTCAGTCTTTGACAGCCTGTTCATTTACTGATAGTGTTAATCGCTAGAAAACATGCTCTACCAATGATTTCTGAAGTTTGAGATTTTCTATTTATTTTCCCAAAGACAGTTCTGATATTTGAAAAATAGTACCTCAACCCAATATTTATAGAAATTAAAATAAGTAGCATTATCATTGTTTTCAGTGTTGGTTCTCAGCTGAATCAATCGCTCCGGACAGGGTTTAAGGCAGCACAGAGCCAGCGTCCACAGATTAAATACAAGAGGGCCCTGCCTGGGTTTTAAGAGCAACACACACTTGGGCCCTTTCAAGCATGTATTCGAGTAAAATCCAGAAAGGTTTTCCTAACTTTAAATTACTTTGTATTTATTTTTCAGAGTTTAAAATATGTAAAATATAAAAAGACATTAAAGATACTGACAATTGGACTTTCTGGATAACTGCTTCGCTTTTCAGATTCTGGTGATTTCTTTCTATTTGACGATGCAACTCCCTTTATAAAAGCAGGACCCTCAAACAACTGAATAACAAGAAAACAAATAACCCAATTTAAAAATGGCCCAAGGACTTGAACAGACACTTGTCGAAAGAAGATATACAATTGGCTGATGGGCTGATGCAAAAATGCTCAGCATTACTCAACATTAGGGAGCTGCAAATTAAAACCACAATGAAATATCACCACATACCCGTTAGGATGGCTGTTTTAAAAGATGACAAGTAAGTGTTGGCAAGGACGCAGAGAAAGGGAGTATCTGTGTGTTACTGGTAGAAATGTAAGTTAGTACAGCCATTATGGAAAATGGTATAGATGTTCCTCAAAAAACTAAAAATATAGCTACCTTATGATCCAGAAACCCCACTCCGGGATGTATAACGAATGGAAGTCACTATGTCATAGGGATATTCATACTCCCACGCTCACTGCAGCACTATTCGTAACAGCCAAGTTCAGTGTTCATCAAGTGGTAAATACATAAAAATGTAGTATATATACATAATGGAATACTATTCACCCTTCAAAAAGAAAGAAACCCTGTCATTTGAAACAATGTGGATGAAACTGAAGGCCATTAGGTTAAGTGAAATAAATCAGGCACAGAAAGACAAATACTGCATGACCTCGCTTCTACATGAAATCTAAATCAGTAAAACTCATAAAAGTAGAGAGAAGAATGATGGTTGCCAGGGACTGGGGGAGGGGAAGAGAGAAAATGAAGAGTGGTTGGTCAAAGGGTGCAAAGTTTCAACTAGACAGGAGAAATATGTTTTGAGATCCACTGCAAAGCAGGATGACTATTGTCAATAAAAAATGTATTATACATTTTAAAATAACTAAGAATACATTTCAAATGTCTCAACAAAAAATGATAAGAAAAGTGGTAGATAGGTTAACTTAGTGTGATTTAACAATTTCACACTGTATACATATATCAAAACACCACATTGTACCCCATAAATGCATAGGAGTATTATTTGTCAATTTAAAATAATATTAAATAAAATTAGAATCACTGTGTACCTAGCAATTTATTTTATTCAAATATAGTTAATATTTTCCATGCTGTGGAATGTTTGGATCACTTAAAGGCTAACTTTGATGGAGAGCTCACTGTGTATGAACTAGACAATAAGCTGAGTGATTTACATGCACAGCCTCCTTGGGCCTGGTTATCTTATAATGTGACACTCTTATTATTCCAGCTTAAAAGATGAGAAGATGATAACTCAGAGTTTAAGAAGCCAGCACAAGTCACAGCTTGGAAGTGATGGAGACTTCCAGGATGAGCACCGAGCTGGGTCTATCTGGCCTCTTTATCATGGTGCTGTTGGGCTTCTAAATCCTAGATTTTTAGGAAAGCATAGTATACAATTATACAGACACATTTCATTGACTGGGCTAATTCCTAATTGTTGGATATTTATGTAATTACCGTTTTTATATTGCTTTTAAAAACTATTTTGTTGGTGATTATTATATATGTTCATAGTTATTTCCTTCTGATATATCCTGATTCTAAAATAATGAGCATTTTTTCAAGTTCCTGTGGCATGTTGCCATGCAGAGTTCTAGAATGTACCAATTTACCCACAGTCCAGCAGTGTATGAAAGAATCCATTTGCACAGACCCTTAGCTTTTCTGGTCTTCATTATTATTTATTTCTAAAATGATTTCAAATAATTTGCATTTACTTAACTCCCAACAGTGGTCCTCTTGTCATATACATAGGCTAGTTGGATATTTTTCTTTTGTGAATTGATTCTTATTATTGCTTATTTCCCAGCGAGAGGTGTTTTGTTGTTGTTGTTGTTGTTGTTAATTTCTACGAACTAAATTTTGGGAAACCTGTTGCAAATATTACTCTCAGAAAATTACCTGTTGCCTCTTAATTTTGCTTACTCCTTAATGCAAAACATCAATTACAATTTCTGACATAATCAAAGATAACATTTCTGTGTTTTTTCATCATATTTTTACATTGTAATGGTCTTTGCCAGAGGCTTAAGTCTTTTCCACATGTATAACTTGGAAAATATCTGACGTTTTTAAATATCTTACCCTTTTATTTGTGCATCTGATTTTTTACTAATCTGTATGTAAAATGTTAAATATTATTATACATTCCCACTGAATCTGTTCTTATTGAAGCTCTGTGACTCCTGCCACTCTGAAGCTCGAAGATTATGCTGAGGCTAATGCTATATTTTAATAAAAACTATGTTAGGAAGAAATGAAAACTAATCTTGAGGACCATTCAAATACCTCCTAGGTTCAGTCAGGATTGTTGGCCAATAATTTCAGGTCTTCTTCATCCATTGCATCATAACACTAACACAGGATTTTTACTATCTCAGCTTTGACAGAAGTATGAAAATACTATAAATCATATCCCAAAGTGAGATTACATATGTAGATTGGAAAATAGTTGCCCTAAAACTTCTCAGATGACTTTTGAACTCTACCTCGAGACTGAGGGCTCAGTAGGTCAGAAATAAAAGACAAAATGAGACAAAGTGTTGAACAATTTTTTTTTTTTTTTTTTTTTTGAGACGGAGTCTCGCTCTGCCGCCCAGGCTGGAGTGCGGTGGCCGGATCTCAGCTCACTGCAAGCTCCGCCTCCCGGGTTCACGCCATTCTCCTGCCTCAGCCTCCCGAGTAGCTGGGACTACAGGCGCCCGCCACCGCGCCCGGCTAGTTTTTCTGTATTTTTTAGTAGAGATGGGGTTTCACCGTGTTAGCCAGGATGGTCTCGATCTCCTGACCTCGTGATCCGCCCATCTCGGCCTCCCAAAGTGCTGGGATTACAGGCTTGAGCCACCGCGCCCGGCCGTGTTGAACAATTATTAAAGAGCACTCTTAGTGTATTAGGAGTCCACTTCCCCTTTCCACTGTGTGTAGATGGTAGTGTCAGGGTGGATGCGAGTACCTCCCAATTTTATGGCAGAGAAAGGCTGTAGAGACCACCCTGAGAAGCTACATATCCTGAGTAGTCTGATGGACATATAATAAACTGGTTTTGATTCTTGCAGGCACAAAGTAAATGGCAAGAGATGGGCTGGTTTACCCATGAAGCTGTGGTCATTTCTGGTTCTATTTTAGGAGGTGCCTTATGGAGCAAGCACAGCTTAACTGAGGGAATCTGGAGTGTCCCCAAATTCCCAAAAGCTGAGTGAGCATAAAGGACCATTTGGAAGAGTGCAATATTGACTTTTAATATTATGATGACTATATTTCAACATAATTTATTTTCTATGCCCCATTTGTTTTTTTTTTTATTTTTATTTATTTATTTTCTTTTTTTTTTATTATTATACTTTAAGTTCTAGGGTACATGTGCATAACGTGCAGGTTTGTTACATATGTATACTTGTGCCATGTTGCTGTGCTGCACCCATCAACTCGTCAGCACCCAACTACTCGTCATTTACATCAGGTATAACTCCCAATGCAATCCCTCCCCCCTCCCCCCTCCCCATAATAGGCCCCAGTGTGTGATGTCCCCCTTCCCGAGTCCAAGTGATCTCATTATTCAGTTCCCACCTATGAGTGAGAACATGCGGTGTTTGGTTTTCTGTTCTTGTGATAGTTTGCTAACAATGATGGTTTCCAGCTGCATCCATGTCCCTACAAAGGACACAAACTCATCCTTTTTTATGGCTGCATAGTATTCCATGGTGTATATGTGCCACATTTTCTTAATCCAGTCTGTCACTGATGGACATTTGGGTTGATTCCAAGTCTTTGCTATTGTGAATAATGCCACAATGAACATACGTGTGCATGTGTCTTTATAGCAGCATGATTTATAATCCTTTGGGTATATCCCCAGTAATGGGATGGCTGGGTCATATGGTACATTTAGTTCTAGATCCTTGAGGAATCGCCCCATTTGTTATTACATTTAAAAATTATTTTGAAAGGTGATCCATGGGCTACACCCAAGGGTCACTGGGAAGTATGGCACAAAAATTCGACAACTCCTGACTTAAGTTGAGAGTTTTAATTGTAATATGGGATTGGACACTTTAATTTGAGGTTGGTTTATGACATAAAGTGACCACAGAAGTTGTATTCTTTAAAAATGACCATAAAATAAATGGCTGTCTCCAGCTATAAGTAAGGCATGAACCAGCATTACTGAAATAAAGGTGACAAAAATAAAATTGCTTGATACCTGCATCTCCTGAATAATTCTTTCCTAACAAGGCAAATAAATAAGCCTCAAGGCCAGATGTGATATATCAAATTATGTGCTAACACAGTAAACAATAAAACAACAATGTCTTCATAATATATATGCTAGTTATCACATTAATATTTTCAAAGACTATATTCTCAAACTGACGAATTCATTTTCATATACTCTGTAACATGGTGTTTATTAAAATTGCATCATTTTCTGAGGCTCCTATTTACTTTAACAAGAAGATAATATAAACTAAAAGATCCCTTTTAAAAAGAGATATGTTATATTTGGTTATTTTGCTGCAATTCTAATAAAGGAGGTAAAGTCAACTCCAAACCTGTCCTATTAGAAGTTTATTCCTATCGAACCTTTCGTTGTTAGTTTCTTCCCTTTTGCACATAACAATTTAACAGTGTGAAAAATTATGCTTAATTTTGAACCACAACTGACATTCCAACTCAGGTATGGAAATCAATCTGTGAACAAAAGTGTCTTCTTCTCCTTGTCCCCATAATAGATAAATACACTATATATCTTACAGAAAAGAAAACACAAGGAAATGACAGTTATTAACATACACAGACTAACCAATTCAGACATGTGAATCAAACCAAACCACTGGCTGTTAAATGCTGTAATTTTCATTCTAGTCTTTTGTTCATTGTTACTTTCTTGTTAAAAGCTCAAAAATGATGACCACAAGATTTGGTTATTTTAGAACAATTATTTGCAACATTTATGCTCTCTGTTCAATAAAAACAAGGTCACAAGGAAAGTCAAAATTGAAAATGCTTGAAAATCATAGCAATTTATTGCTCTGTATTGATTGTTTCAATAGCTTCTCTACTGAAGTGTGTATGCTCTTTTATTTAGCAGTGGTTGAAGTATGCATTTTGTTTTTACTTAGCAGTGTTTTTTTAAAAAAAATATGAAGTTGTAATATGTTCTACCATACAAAGAAACAAAGGCTCTATTGCGTTTCTATTATGTGTTAGGCATTAATTCATTACATGTAATAAATGAATTATTAAATAACTCACACCAATCAGACTTTTGATCCTACTAGTCCACTGAAACTGTCCGCCAAGAGAAAGTCAATGACCTCCAAGTTACTAAGTCCAATACCCAATTCATATTTCCCATTTAACTGACCCCTCAGCAGTATTTGCTAGTCTATCATTCTTCCCTCTTCCTCAAACTTTTCACTTGGCTCCCAGGACATTTTGTCCTCTTAGTTTTCCACCTTCCTTACTGCTTGCTCCTTCTCATCTCCTTTCTGGAGCCTCCTCTTCTTCATCTCCATGGCTTGGTCCCAAATTTCTTTCCTTCTGCATATAAGTAGTGACTTCATCCAGTATCAAAACTTTCAATATCACATATATGCTAATGTTCTCCAAATTCTTTCTTTCATCTAGAGATCTGAATTCTAGACTCCAATGTCCAACCACAAATCCAACAGCTCCATTAAGATGGCTAAGAGGCACTTTAAACTTAGTATCTCCAGAACTGATGCGATCGTTCCTGCTTTAGGCTTGTGTCTTCTTCAGCCTCATCTCATTTGATGCCATCTCCATCACACTGGTAGTTTCAGCTAAAAATGCTTAGAGTCATTCTAAAGCCTTCACTTTATCTCACGCAACACATTTATTAGGAGGTCTAATTGCACTACAATTCTACCCCTGTTGTCTAAGCCACATCACTGATTGCCTAGATTACTGGAAAAGTAATTATCACATTAATATTTTCAAAGACTATATTCTCAAACTGACGAATTCATTTTCATATACTCTGTAACACATTGTTTATTAAAATTGTATCATTTTCTGAGGCTCCTATTTACTTTAACAAGAAGATAATGTAAACTAAAAGATCCCTTTTAAAAAGAGATATGTTATATTTCGTTATTTTGCTGCAATTCTAATAAAGGAGGTAAAGTCAACTCCAAACCTGTCCTATTAGAAGTTACTCCTAAACAAACTCTCAGGTTCGCCCCTGTCCTTTTCAGTCAGTTCTTTTAAGTTCTAGGGTACATGTGCATAACGTGCAGGTTTGTTACATATGTATCCATGTGCCATGTTGGTGTGCTGCACCCATTAACTCGTCATTTACAGTAGGTATATCTCCTAATACTATCCCTCCCCCCTCCCCCCTCCCCACAATAGGACCTGGTGTGTGACGTTCCCCTTCCTGTGTCCAAGTGATCTCACTGTTCAATTCCCACCTATGAGTGAGAACATATGGTGTTTGGTTTTCTGTTCTTGCGAGTTTGCTGAGAATGATGGTTTCCAACTGCATCCATGTCCCTACAAAGGACACGAACTCATCCTTTTTTATGGTTGCATAGTATTCCATGGTGTATATGTGCCACATTTTCTTAATCCAGTCTGTCACTGATGGACATTTGGGTTGATTCCAAGTCTTTGCTATTGTGAATAGTGCCGCAATAAACATATGTGTGCATGTGTCTTTATAGCAGCATGTTCAGTCAGTTCTTAACACAACAGCCAGAGTAGGTGATCCTTTTAAAATGGAGCAGGCTCATGCCCCTCCTCTCTTCTGAACTTCCCACTATCTTCCCATCCCATGCAGAGTCATAGCCGTGGTCCTCATATAGGCCCATAAAAGCTTGTGTGGTCTGGTCCCAGCACCTCTCCTTCCTTGTTGACACTGCTTCAGCCATACGGGCTCCTTGCTGTTTCTCAAGCACACCACACTCGCCCCTGACACTGTAGTAGTTTATGGTTTGCCCTTCTCACTCTCAGCCTGAAACACTCTCCCTTCACAGCCCCACTGTGCTCTCTCTTCTTTGAAGTCATTATGGAAAACACCCTTGTTGGTTAGATCTTTCCTATCTATCCATCCAAAATGGCAACAATATGACCAGCATGTCCCTGTGTTGTTTTTTCCCTTGCATTTATTGCTAGGATCCCATATATTTAGCTCATTTATAGTGTCTAGTACCCATTTTCCCAACTGAAATGTGGATCCATGACAAAATAATTTTGGTCACTATTGTTTTGTTCATTGCGTGTGGCCAGTTACATTTCTTCATTAATTCTGAATGCTTTTGCTGTTTGAATGCGTTATTTTTCGAAACACTCTAAATATGCTCTGCTTTCTTTTCTTATGAAAGAGTTACCTTGTTATAGTCTTCTAAAGTTTACAAATTTGTAAATATCAATTTTGGAAGACAAAATTTAGGAAAGCATAATTTAAAAATTTTAGAAGCTGGCCAGGTACAGTGACTCACACCTGTAATCCCAGCACTTTGGGAGGCTGAGGGGGTCATCTCACATGGTCAGGAGATCGAGACAATCCTGGCCAACATGGTGAAACACCGTGTCTAATAAAAATACAAAAATGTAGCTGGGCATGGTGGCACATGCCTGGAGTCTCAGCTACTCAGGAGGCTGAGGCAGGAGAATCACTTGGACATGAGAATCACTTGAATCTGGGAGGTGGAGGTTGCAGTGAGCCAAGATCATGCCACTGCACTCCAACCTGGGCGACAGAACAAGACTCCGAAAAAAAAAAAAAAAAAAGAAGGAAGGAAGGAAGGAAGGAAGGAAGAAAGGAAGGAAGGAAAAAGAAAATTTTAGAAGCTTTTACAATTATAACATTTTAAAGTTAGAGTTTTCTAAATTTTATTTTCCAGAATCAATACTTATACATTTATAAACTTTAGGAGACTATAACAATGTAACCCTAAGTCATAAGAAAACAACACATTTTTAGAATGTGACCATCTAGAGGTCACAGGCACTTAATCTGCATTTAATAAATGTAAAAAATGTATTAGATCTCAAGAAAACTTTTCAGACAACAAAGCTTTTATCTATTTAGTTAAATCACTTTCCTTATGAACTGTCTTCAACCTCACACCACATTTTCTTTCATGGGAGAAATGAATCACTGATTTGAAGCATTTCTGTGCAATTCATACTTCAGAATTCCGAACTCCTTTCTCCTATTCTAGTTTACTTACTCTCAAAAATTTTTCCACTGGGTATTACATTTCTTTCTGTCATCATTAATTGTAACTCACAGTAACCCAGGTAAGTTTTATGGGTCACTAGGGCAAAATGTTCTTATTTTGGTGATTAGACATCAAGTATATACAAATTTATCCAAATTTAGTTGATCTTTTAATAATTTACTGCAACAGTGCTTGAGAGCAATAAAAAGTAATGACAGGAGTCCGCTTGAATTTAGAAATTCACTCACCAAAGTCATTCATAGTTTGTTTTACTGAACACTAAAATAAAAGCATGCTCCTATAAGTTACATTTCAAAACCAACATGGACTAAGTAATGCATACAATTATTTTAAATTTGTAGGAAAAACATACATAGGAGGAAGGCTTGAAGAAAATATACCAACCTAGAGACATTGGGTTTCCCTGGGTAGTGGCATAAGTATTTTGCATTTTTTCCTTCTAGCTTTTATTTTAGGATCAGTGTGATACATGTGCATGTTGTTACATGGGTAAATTGCGTGTTGTAGGGGCTTGATGTACAGATTTTTTCATTACGCAGGTAATGAGCATAGTACCCCTTAGGTGGTGTGTCGTCCTCACCCTCCTCCCACTCTCCACCCTGAAGTGGGCCCTGGTGTCCCATTTCCTTCTTTGTATCCATGTGGACTCAGTGTTCAGCTCCCACTTATGAGTGAGAAAATGTGATATTTGGTTTTCTGTTCTTATGTTAATTCTCTTAGGTAATGGCCTTTAGCTGCATCCATGTGGCTATGAAGGACATGGTTTTGTTCTTTTTACAGCTGTGTAGTATTCCACAGTGTTTATGTACGATGTTTTCTGTATCCTTCCACCTTGATGGACACCTAGGTTGATTCCATGTCTTTGCTATTATAAACAGTGTTGGGATGAACATACGCATGCATGTGTCTATGGTAGAATGATTTATATTCTTTGGGTAGATACACAACAATGGAACCGCTGGGTCTGCATTTTCTTCTTTGCCTACTTAGGTGTTTTCCAAAATTTCTACAACTGACATGTATTACTTTTATGATCACAACAATTATTTAAAGGTTAATTGTAATGACGTCTATGTTTTATAAATCAACTTAAATTCTCTCTTTAAACAGTTTCTGAGTCAAATATATGAACTTACCAGGGTTACTCCTTCATCATTTTTCTCATTGACATTTCCTCCAGATGACAAGAAGTGTTTGACATCTGTTAACATGCTCATGGGTCTCTGAAGCTTCATCTGGCGCAGTGAGGTCAAATCCACTCCTGTGGGGAGAAAGAGCCTTTCAACCAGAATGGAGAGGTAGTTCTCAGTTCCTGGGGGTCAAAGCCTAGCTTCATCATCTATTCTTTCAACATGTTCTTCTTTGAAGCTCCTCTTCTACTTTGAACACTCATTCAAACAACTGATTGTTTATCTTTGCACATTTTGTATTTCCAACTATAGTCTTTAAAAAATATAAAATTATCTCTTGTTATGTTCTAAAGTATGATATGATGCCTTATAATGGCAGGTTTTCAAATAATATCTGTTTTAACATAAATCATCAACATACATTACTCAAAGTATTTTAAAATACTTAAATGGAAACAACAAAGATACAGTTTTTGATCTCTATGATTTTTCTGGCCAAAATAGTTGCTTCCAAAAGCAATCTAATATCCTGGAATAGAAGAAAAGACTTTAGGCTGGGCACGGTGGGTCACACCTCATCCCAGCACTTTGGGAAGCCAAGGTGGGCAGATCACTTGAGGTCAGGAATTGAAGACCAGCCTGGACAACACAGTGATATCCCATCTATAGTAAAAGTACAAAAACTAGCTGGATGTGGTGGCGAGCACCTATAATCCCAGCTACCCGAGAGGCTGAGGCAGAAGAATCACTTGAACCCAGGAGGTGGAGGTTGCAGTGAGCCAAGATTGCACCATTGCACTCCAGCCTGGGCACCAAGAGCAAAACTCCATCACAAAAAAAAAAAAAAAAAAAGACGTTAGTATAAAAACTGGAAAACTATGAATAAAGTCTTCAGTTTAGTACAGTTAATATTGTCCCAATGTTAACTTTTTAGTTTTGATAAATGTACCATGACTATGTAAGTGTTCACATTAGGGGAAGCTCTGTGAAGGGCATTTGGGAACTCTGTGCTATCTTTAGACTTTCTTGTAATCTAAAATGACTTTAAAATAAGTTTTTAAAAAGATGCATCCATTGAACATTTAATGACTACTAATGTTAATAAAGATAACTAACATTGAGTGCAGAATCCACAGTCTGACTTCACCCAGGAGGGGAAGTGGTGCACAGAAGGCTCAGGTCTGCTAAATTCCTGCCTATACCTCTATTCAGCATATATTTTAACCTGAAATTTCATGATGTATCATCTCTATGGTAGCTGTATCTCTTCACTGATGTGTCTCCTATTCCTAGCATTGGTTCCTGAACAAAACAGGTATCTGCTAAGGAGAACTAATTCATCTTTTTCCAAGGGAAAAATGATAATGATGGTGATCCCTCCCTCATAGCAAATGTTTGCTATGAACCAGCCACTTTTCTGAGCACTTTTCTCTTATGTGATTGCATCCTGGCAGCAAACATCAAGAGAAAGCCTGGCACAGTGGACCCAAGAATAAACCTCGGATTGATGCTCCTGAACGTGCCTATCTGTAGTTTCCTTCCTCAGGTTGACTCTGCGAAAGTTATTTAACCTATGTGGGCTTCAATGTGCTTAGTCCCTCAGATAATAGTTCATTCTTTTAAGAGGTAGCTCTATAGCAGAAACCACATCAAGCATGTTGCATATCTGGTATCATTTTTCCCCTTGGGGCACTTCAACTCTGCCTCATGCCACAGCTCCTTCTCGGAACCTGGATGAGCAATAGAGAAGAGGCGCTCTGCACTCAACCTGCTTGGGTGTTAGTGCTGTGTGTATCAATGACTACTTGTGCCAACGTGGGCAAGTAACTTATCCTCTGCCTCTGTTTCTTCAACTGCAAAATGGTGTTGGTAGTATTTGATTAGTCCGTTGCTTGAGAATGAGTTAAAACACATAAAACTTATAACACGTATTTAGCTTTCAGAAAGCACTAAATAAAAGTGATCTGTGATTATTAGTCAGCTTTCTGACATGTGTTTTTCATACCTCTCATTTGGGTGCGTCATATATTATCGTTTGGTCATTTAGGAAGCATGGAGTAACAAAACAAAGTAAAGCAAAATGCAGTATTTGAATAATGTATCTCGTTTCAAATATTCTGTTCAAAGCTAGTCCATTTTAGTAGAAACAAGAAATAGAAACACCCGTGACCATTCCTCAGCTTCTGAATCATGGACATGCCATTTTAGAACTAACATTTCCCTTATAGAGTCATTTGAGGTCTGTTATGAACCAGCTAAAACTGTCACTTATTCTGACTTTCAGGATTATGAAATTTCATGTGTGATTTTATTTTGGCAAATATCATTTCTCAGATGTCAGCCTTCAATTTTGCATGCTAAAGTAGCAGAAGAATCTGATAGTCACTCTAAAGTTACTTTGTTAACTTTTAGGATGTTACAATGTCTACTAAAGTTGTATGTATCTTTTATATAATTATGTATTTAAAAGGGAGTGATAAAAACACAAGATTAAAGACAAGTAACAAATTAAAACAGAGATAAGACATCACTCACTGCAGACTCATTATATTAAGAGAAAAAAATCTATTTCTGGTCCCTGTTGTGAAGATATCACAGGGGAATATTATTACATTGTATCCTAATGCTTGAAAACTTAATTTTGAATCAGATACGATGCCAATTAAAATGTGAATTTTAGATTTCTTTTTTTTTTTTTTTTTTTTTTTTTTTTTTTTTTTTGAGACGGAGTCTGGCTCTGTCGCCCAGGCTGGAGTGCAGTGGCGCCATCTCGGCTCACTGCAAGCTCCGCCTCCCGGGTTCACGCCATTCTCCTGCCTCAGCCTCCTGAGTAGCTGGGACTACAGGCGCCCACAACCGCGCCCGGCTAATTTTTTGTATTTTTAGTAGAGACCGGGTTTCACCGTGGTCTCGATCTCCTGACCTTGTGATCCGCTATATTCAGGAAAGTAGTCCAAATCACTTTTGGTTAACACAACACAACAGAAACTCCCTCTCTTGGTTGTCAAATTTCTTTAATGCTCCTGGATAAAACCAGCCAAGATGGATAGAGCCCATAAGTCTATTTTGTAATGGATAATGGGTCCATTCTCATTTTCTCTACAAAATGTAGATTTTCATACTGTTTTTTGAAAATAAATTAATGGAAGGTCTGTTTAGATGTATTATTTTGAAAGAAATTTAGTAATTTATTTTAATATAAGAATTAAGAAACAAAATAATTTACCTAAAATCCACACATTATTACTTGTGATATTATCACCACCTGGTTTAATCTAATAATATCACTGGATTCTTGTGCAAAACTGAAATTACATCAACACCCCAAGTCAATCTGAACCCTAACTTAACTTTCCTTAACCGTCCCTCTTAAGGTAATATTGTTTTTGTAAGAATTCAACTTTTCCTTTTCTCTGTTGATATTAGGGCTACTCTTTGCTGCTATTATGATGGTTTTATGACCATGCTGAACTGCACAGCTGTGGGCTCTCCTGAGTTGTAGGAGGATCTGCACTGCCTCTCTTCTGTGGCTTTTCCAATCTTCTTACCTTCACTTATGCTACTCCCTATGCCTGGGTCAGACCACTCTGCTTGGTCTCCCTGCAGTAACCCAGCCCCTCACCTTCAGCTTAGTGTAGGTGACACCTCTGTGATGCCTTCTGTACTATTTGTAAGGAAAATCATATCCTTCCTCCTGGGTGTTTTTATAAGATCTGCATATGCCTTATTTTTATTCATTATCATATGCCATTGTGTCATCATTTGGTCATACATAAAACATCATTTTTGCCCTCAAAAAGGAAACAAAGCTAAACAGGCATTTGCAATTCACTATAATATGCCCTATCTCATGATTTTAGCATGGGATCCTCTAAGCTCATAGAACTGCCGCTAACCCAAATTTTTATCTTCATAGTAAGTGTTCTAAGAGACGCACGGAAGTAAAAAAGTTGAGCAGACAAATAAAGTAGTTCCAGTAAAGAGAAATACACAGAAAGGGTGCTGCTACCCTCCACCCATTCCCTTCTCCCAGCCCTAACAGCAGGCGTGACTTGCGACCATCTTACATAGTCATGGGAACCGTAACCCCAAAATCAAAATGCATGATTTTGAAGAGGCTGGTGCAGGGAGAGCATTTCAAATAAACTACCTTAAACTAAAGAAAAACACATGATATTCGTGAACTGATTCACCCAGGAGTCCTCTGAAAAATGAAGGGGGAAGATTAAGACTGGGGGCAAGAAGACCAGTTTTGGAAGCTACTGTAGTAATCCAAAATAGAAAGACCAGCATGTTAATTAAGGCAGTGACAGCATGATTTGTGATCTGGGTGGACATATTAGAAAGATACCAAATAAGTAGAATCTGTAAGAATTGGCGACAATCAGACATGACGATATGGAAGAGAAGTGATGTTCCTGGTGATAATGGCCAAATATGAAATACAGACAGTGAAAGGACAATAATACATTCCATAGAGACATGTTATTTCAAACTATCTGACACTCAAGTCAAGATACTTAATAAAACTGCATATACAGGAATGAAGGTCTTGGAAGATAATTAAGCTACAGGGATATTCTTGAGAACCAGCAAGTGGTAACAACACAAGCAAAAGGCTGAGATAACCCAGCAACAGCATTGGAGGAGATGGAAGATTGTCAAAGACAAAGCCCCAGGAGGGACCAACATTTAGCAAGCTGGACAGAGACGGGAAACACTCGAAAGAAACCTAAGTAGAAGCTCGAAGACAGGAAGGAAAACCATGGGAAGATGGCAGGAGAGAGAATATTCCTAAGAGAGTGTCACCAAAGTCATTGAATGTCAAAAAGAGATAAGGTAATAAAAAAGGAAAGAAAGCTATCACTGGATAGAAAACTAAGGAAGGTAATCACAATTGTTCCAAGGGCATTTCTAATGAGTTTGCAGGTTTAGAAACTGAACTTCAGTGGGCTGAACCACAGGAAACTAGGAACTCAGGAAAATAAATGTGAGCTATGATTGTTAGAAGAATGGGTTTGAAAGAAGAAAAGACAGTGAATGGTGATGTATGCAGAACCAACGAAAGCTTTTGGTGTCTTTCAGGGACAAGAATATTTCTGTATGTGTGTGTATAATGTACACATTATGCTGATCTTTTATCCTGGGCACTCCTCGGGCTCTCCCATCAGTGCTTTCTTTCCATGCTGGCTCACTTTCTAACCGACTGCCTTCCTTGCATGCCAGCTGGTTCTCCTTGCACTGGAGATCTAATATTCATCAAATGCTCAATTGCTCTCCGTGGTTGTCTCATTTTACAGCCTGGCAGGCTCAGGCGGTGAGCCGAGGTTAATTGCTGTCCCCGAGTTTACAGTGTAAGTCGGTGGTGACAGCACAATTAGGACTTGTGACCAGCGATTTTCCATGTAATCAACTTGTTCAAGACGTTGCCGGCCTCCTCTGCCACGTGCATCCTGATGTGACAGGTGATAAGTACTCGGATGCGAAACTGCACAACGCAAAATGAAAATTCTAGGATTGCAACCACCTGGTTATAAAAACGCAATGCTGAAATACCCAGAGCCAAATAATAATAAAAATCTCATCTTGAAATAGTAAGGATTTCTAAAGACGTCAGCCCATGTTGTCACAGTAGATAAATGTAAAAGTGTACCAAGCAGAGGGCCAGAGAATAAATCGAATTAGACAGTATTTACCGGGAACGGCGGCAGATGATGGAGATAGTGGGAGGAAGACCAACATAAGCAGAAGCAGACTGTGAATGAGCTGAGGTAAGGGCAGATGGATGTGAAGGCACGGGCCAGAGTGACTGCAGTGACAAATGGCAAACAGAATTAAAAATTTAAGAGATATTAAATTGAGTTTGTTCCAGCAAACATGTATTTAACAAGCTGACCGTGACAGCCATAGTAGTGGCAGATTTTCTACTAACCATTTAAGAGTTAGTACTTTCCTCTTGTTTTGTTCTCTTTTGTTTTGTTTTGTTTTTGCATACTCCTTTTAAAAAATCAGCCTCTCAAAGGAACACACTTATTTTTATTCTTTACAAAGGATATAAAATACTGATCTTGCAATACTAAAATTTCCTATGAAACAAAATGCTGTAATGAGTTGGAGAGGTTTATAAGCAATATGAATGCATTAGAAAATAAATGTCATTTTATTTTCTAAAACAAACATTTATTACCGCAGCATTTTAAAATTCAGAAAGACAGAAAAAGCAGGAAATAATAATATAGACACGGCACAGCGAAACAAAACATGGTCAAGGACTTTTTGAAAATTTGGCATCACGGATTTTATTTTTTTAAACCATTTTATTGCAGTATGACCAACATACAAAAACTGTACATATTTACCGTATACAACTTGATGTTTGTAGGTAAGTATACATCCCAGAAAACATCCCCATATTATATGCCATAAACATATCCATCACCTCCAAATTTCCTCCCACACTCTTTATTTACTGTTATTTTTACTATTATTTGGTGATAAGAACACTTAGCATACGAACTATGATCTCATATATGTTTGCAAATTTGCATATGTTTGCAAATTTCAAAGTATGCAATACAGTATTATTAACTATAGGCACCACTGTGCCAAGTTTTTCATGTAAACTCAGAATTGCATGCTACCTGTGCAGTCTGGCAAAGATTCAAATAATTAACCTCCCAATAATGAAGTCTGCATAACTTCAAGCTTCATTCCCTTTAGAAGTAATGGAATCCGCCTCCCACAGGGCATAGCTAACAAGACTTGGAGAAAGTGAGTGAGCATTCCCACAGGTGATAGTGCCCAGGCACGACTGAGCTGCAGAGCGGTAAACTGAATGCACTGCCAGCCCGACCCAGCCTGCTTCTTCCTGAGACCCCCACCTTGTGACCTTCAGCAGCATGGCCATGCTCACATCATCCCCTGTCATGGTAACCACATCTACCTTGCTTTCACAACTAATGAGACTATTTTATCTGAGAACTCATTGCTGCTAAGTACTAACATTATTCTAAGCCATCCTCAGAATAAACCTTTTTCATAAAAGCAATCTGGAGGAGGCAGAGAGCACAAGGGAACAATGAGACAGATGTGAGGTTTTCTTAGAGGCAAAAAGAGTATCGACATAAGCTCCATGTGGCTCTTAAAAACTGTAAACTTTTCTCTGGCCAAGGGTCATTTTGAAGGGATTGGAATTTCTTTATTTTGTTTATACTTAAACAGCAGGGGAAAAAAGGAGGGGCATAATTCTTTAGTTTAATACTATATTGGGCTCAGGGATTCTCATACCTCCCACTTTCCCAAGGCTGCACTTACTGATGAAATTATATGCTGGACCTGTATAATTAAACCTCCTTTGTCAGTGAGTGCATTTAGGGGCTCACCCTCATCTTTTCAGGCTAGTATCATGACCACAGGGCTTTCTTCTGATGTCCTTTGTGTTCTAAGTGTCACAAAAGGTCAATTTGCAGACAACTGTTCTTGACTTAAGCCCTCACTTCCTTGCCTCTAATTCCAGCTAGGACTACCCGCTTCTAAGAGAATACATTTCAGATGACCTTGTTCTCATTAGCTCAAAATTCAATTGTGTTCGTTGACTTCCCTTCCCCTCCCAGGGGAGAACAGATTATAATTACAAACCCAGTCCCACTAATTGTGGACTTCAGATGCCTGTTAAAATGTCCCTTCATTGTTGGCCTCTAGATTTCTGCTGGCTTGCAAAAACACCAGCATTGACTAAACCACAATGCAGTGCAGTAAGGGCAATGGAAAGTTGAAGGGAAAAAAATACCATCTTCTACACCACATGGGGAAACTACGGCCACCAGAAATCATGTAAGCAAACCTGTGAAAATGAATATACACTTACAATTCTCCCAATCTATTTTTTTCTATGGTTTTAAAAGTTTTGCCTACCATTTTCATCCAGATAGGTCAATAGGATAGAGCTGGATTCTGTCCCTTCTACGGCATAATCTAATGGGATATTTCCATTCACATCCTGGAGAAGGACATTGGCTCCAGCCTAGATAAAAAGAAAAAAAAAGTAACATCATATATACTGTTAAAAT
This sequence comes from Macaca mulatta, assembly GCF_049350105.2. NCBI lineage: Eukaryota > Metazoa > Chordata > Mammalia > Primates > Cercopithecidae > Macaca > Macaca mulatta. Next base: position 103,293,861 of record NC_133422.1, on the reverse strand, counting down.
TAAAAGCAGATTAGGAGTTGCACTTCAATCTTAGTTGGGAAACAGATGCAGAAATAGTCTATGGTAGATATGACCCTGAAGAATCAGGTCGGAAGCTCGAATTATTTTTTTAAGACAAATATATTGAATGAGTTGTGGAGACTCTAACATTCTGAAAACCTTCCACTGAACCTTGCAAAACCTTGGCCCCAGCTGCATCTCCCCACCCCTTTGCTAAACCCAGCATCTCTAGTGAGTGGCTGTAAACCCATGCCTCTGCACTGGCTGCCCTATATCCTGTCTTGTTTGTAATATAATAGAGGTGTCTGATGCCTTCAAAGATTCTAAAAGAACTCTTCAAGGAACAAGCTGAACTTTGACCAACGTTCCCCAATCTGTCCTATCAAATCTTTAACCTCCTTTTTCTCCACAGAAACTCATCTGGGAGCTCTTCTCACACTATGACGTTTTAATCAAGGCCTGTGTTAGTGACTATGGTTGATTTTTCTCTTTCTAGCAACTATTTTCTAACAAAAGGCATGATCTGTAAATCTCGATAGGCTGACTGTATTAAATATGGCTCTTCCATGTGTTAGCCTCCAAGCTCCCTTCATCAGCACAGCACCTCTGAGCACTCCTGTTTCACCCCTGGTCCATCTCAGCTTCAATACAACAGTAGATTTGCTTGCGCTCTTCAGAAATCAGTCATACGAATTGTCTCCCTTGCTCCACATTCCCTAATGAGTTCCATAAAATTTATTAGGCATGGCTAACATCACATCTTTTAGGGCATGGCGTGAACATATGCCCATTGTCCAAGATTTCCCACACACCTCCTAGTAACATGTTATTAAACTCAGGCCAGACAAAGGAAAGATTTTCCCTGTTCCTTTTACAAAATAGCATTCTGTGTTGCAATACTAGCATAGTTCTTATTATATCCTCATTTATAACTTTACATAAAATATGATTCACGTTTAAATTTTTATGTGTTAATATTTAGAGTTTTTTCTATTATTCTTTATTTGCAGAGAGATTTTCTATACTTTAGCAAGTTTGCACAGATTTCCAAAGAACGACTTTAAATACATTATTTTTAAAAACCCAAAACAAACAAAAAAGTAGCTTAAAGTGGTAAAATATTCCATATCTTAACATTTTCCCACAAGGTAAGTTGAGTTTCTTACCTCACCATATTGAGTGTACTATGTTATATTTTCTATAATCATGTAAAGATATTACTTTATCTGAACAGAGCAAGTCATCAGTCCTTACTAATCTAAGGACCTTTATAATTTTAAGGTCCTCAAGATTCAAATTATCTTGTTAGTGCATTTAGTTTTAATTATTCGGAGTTTGAAAAAAAAACAAAAAATCCCTTACTTCAGGCATATTCTTTAGTAGACTTTGCTAATGATTCTTTTCCTTCAGTCTCCAAGCTACAGGAATAAGATTTTGCATTCCTGTAGGGAACATGGCTGTGCTTTGGTCAAGGATAGGCAGGCCGAGGCAAACATCCGGAGTGCCTCAGTGAGTTTAGCGCACAGTACAGGCATATAATTCTGCTTGTTATCACAGCCATGTAGCCACAATGTGGGAAGGCCATGCCTTGGTCCTACATCACTACTGTCTGTAGAACATATAAGTGCTCTGCTGACACTGTACAGGCACTGTATTGGTTCATTTTCACACTGCTGATAGAGACATACCCAAAACAGGGAACAAAATGAGGTTTAATTGGACTCACAGTTTCACATGCCTGGGGAGGCCTCAGAGAATCATGGCAGGAGGCGAAAGGCACTTCTTACAAGGCGTCAGTAAAATGAGGAGGAAGCAAAAGTGGAAACCCCTGATAACCCCATCAGATCTCATGAGACTTATTCACTATCATGAGAATAGCATGGGAAAGACCGGCCCCCATGATTCAGTGACCTCTCCCTGGGTCTGTCCCACAACACATGGGAACTCTGGGAGATACAATTCAAGTTGCAATTCGGGTGAGGACACAGCCAAACCATATCATTCTGCCCTGGCCCCTACAAATCTCATGTCCTCACATTTCAAAACCAGTCAAGCCTTCTCAACAGTCCCCCAAAGTCTTATCTCATTTCAGCATTACCCCAAAAGTTCACAGTCCAAAGTTTCATTTGAGGCAAGGCAAGTCCCTTCTGCCTGTGAGCCTGTAAAATCCAAAGCAAGCTAGTTACTTCCTAGATACAATGCTGGTACAGGCATTGTGTAAATACAACCATTCCAAATGGGAGAAATTGGCCAAAACAAAGGGGTTACTGGGCCCAAGGAAGTCTGAAATCTAGCGGAGCAGTCACATTTTAAAGCTCCAAAATGATCTCCTTTGACTCCAAGTCTCACATTCAGGTTATGCTGATGCAAAAGGTGAGTTCCTATGGTCTTGGGCAGCTCCACCCCTGTGGCTTTGCAGGGTTCAGCCTCCCTCCTGGCTGCTTTCACGAGTTGAGTGTCTCCGTCTTTTCTAGGTTCATGGTGCAAGCTGCCAGTGGACCTGCCATTCTGGGGTCTGGAATACGATGGCCCTCTTCTCACAGCTCCACTAGGCAGTGGCCCAGTAAAGACTCTGTGTGGGGGCTCCAGCCCCACTTTTCCCTTTCACACTGTGGCAGAGGTTCTCCAGGAGGGCCTCGCCCCTGCAGCAAACTTTTACTTGGGCATCCAAGTGTTTCCATACATCTTCTGAAATGTAGGTGGAGGTTCCTAAACCTCAGTTCTTGACTTCTTGTGTACCTGTAGGCTCAATACTACATGGAAGCTGCCAAGGCTTGGCACTTCCACTCTCTGAAGCTATGGCCCAAGCTCTACATTGGCCCCTTTCAGCCATGGCTGGAGCAGCTTGGACAGATGGCATCAAATACCCAGGCTGCAAACAGCATGAGGACCCTAAGCCTGGCCCATGAAACCATTTTCTCCTCCGGGGCCTCTGGGCCTGTGATGGGAGGGACTGCTGTGAAGGTCTCTGACATGGTCTGGAGAAATTTTCCCATTGTCTCAGGTATTAACATTAAGCTCCTTGCCACTTATGCACATTTCTGCAGCCAGCTTGAATTTCTCCTCAAAAAATGGGTTTTTCTTTTCTACCACATTGTCAGGCTGCAAATTTTCTGAACTTTTATGCTCTGTTTCCCTTTTAAAATGGAATGCTTTTAACAACACCCAAGTCACTTCTTGAATGCTTTGAAGCTTAGACATTTCTTCCGCCAGATACCCTAAATCATCTCTCTCAAGTTCAAAGTTCCACAAATCTCTAGGGCAGGGGCAAAATGCCACCAGTCTCTTTGCTAAAAATAACAAGAGTCACCTTTGCTCCAGTTCCCAATAAATTCCTCATCTCCATCTGATACCACCTCAGCCTGGACCTTATTGTTCATATCACTATCAGCATTTTTGTCAAAGCCATTCCACAAGTCTCTAGGAAGTTCCAAACTTCCCCACATTTTCCTGTCTTCTTCTCAGCCCTCCAAATTGCCCAACCTCTGCCTGTTACTCAGTTCCAAAGTTGCTTCCACGTTTTTGGTATCTTTTCAGCAACACCCCACTTCTATTGGTACGAATTTACTGTATCAGCTCATTTTTACGCTGCTGATAAAGACATACTTGAAACTGGGACCAAAAGGAGGTTTAGACTTACAGTTCCACATGGCTGGTGAGGCCTCAGAATCATGGCAGGAGGTAAAAGGCACTTCTTACATGGCAGTGGCAAGACAAAATGAGGAAGAAGCAAAAACAGAAATCCCTGATAAACCCACCAGATCTCGTGAGATTTCTTCATGAGATTAGCACAGGAAAGACTGGCCCCCAGGATTCAATTACCTACCCCTGGGTCTCCCCACCCGCGGACAACAAGCGGTAATTCTGTGAGATACAATTCAAATTGAGATTTGGGCGGGGACACAGCCAAACCATATCTGGCATGCTTGTTCCCAGAGAAAGACAGAAAGAGCTCACTGCAACCTCTGCTTCCTGGGTTCAAGCGATTCTCCTGCCTCAGCCTCCCAAGTAGCTGGGACTATAGGTGCGTGCCACCACACCTGGCTAATTTTTGTATTTTTAGTAGAGATGGGGTTTTACCACATTGGCCAGGCTGGTCTCGAACTCCTGACCTCAAGTGATCTGCTCGCCTTGGCCTCCCAAAGTGTTGGGATTACAGGCATGAGCCACTGTGCCCTGCCGTGAAATAATCTTGAGCCCTCAAGTCACCCTGACTCTTCCTCACCAGGGGAAGCAGCCTGACCTTCTGTGTCTGCGATGCCCCATTGTTCACCTAAAAACTGTGATGACTTCACCTGGAAAGAGTGCCTTGAAAGAGGATATTCTCTTCTAGTCCCACTGTAACTACCCCGTTTTTGCTAGATTCATGCCTAGAGTGAAATCCCAGTATCATTTGGGGAAAGTAAATACTAGGACCCTGGATGAAGCAAGAGAACGGCAAGATTTTACATTTATATGACATGTATCTCTCTCTAGGAGCCAGAATTTCCACCAATAATTTTAACAAGAGAGATTGGATATGAATAATTAACGAGTAAAAAGGAAATAACTACTGAATGTATCTGGAGAACTCTGAAGAATACGGGAATAGCAGATGCAGGGAGCAGATATTATTTCTGCAGTTGAGGGAGACATTCCCTAGGTATGAAGGTATGTATGCAAAAATGTTAACATACCTACATACCTGGGGAACATAGGTAAACATGGATTCTTACAACATTAGAGAAACAAAGGCAGAATATTCATTCACTGACATTGGACCACTTAGAAGAGATTCCAGATTTACAGTATGGCTCTGGCAGTTGAGGGAGGAAGGGGTACTGCAGTAGGAAGGGGCTCCTCTCACTGGCCCAGGATGTTCCTTCTTGTTCTGGCCCACTGTGGGGTACCCAGCGGTGCACACCCTCCAGCCAGGTTTGCTGCCACTTAGCCCATAGCTTCCCAATTGCCAGAACCAGTCTCCGTGAATTTCCCCACCATGCAGAGGCCACAGCCACATCCTCTCTAAAAGGGTCTACATTTCAATCCCTGAGGGGTCTCTTCCAGATTCTCTCCCCGATGTGGTGAACAGCGGTTGCTTCCTGTATCTGTTGTTCTGTTAGTTTTCAGCATTATCTTTACCCCCCGCTTTGTAATTAATCTACCTTTATTAGATAATAATGTTTATATTAAATGCATCCTATTCAAACTAACTACTTTGGTGGACTTTTTGTCTTCTACTGGACACTGGCTAGTACCTATGTTGTGCCTTTCTCTTATAAAGTGAGTATTGCACAGTAATAGAGAGTTAATGGTTTGAGATTCCATCCCGGTGCCTCTCCCTCATGAACTTTATGGCCTAGGGCAAATTCTTAAGGGTTCTACGCCCCAGTTTCCTCACAGGTAAAAGCAGGCTATACTAATTATAAGCACCACTTGGAAAGGTTGCATGCAGGAGGCTCATGGCACTTCACATGCATGGTTCTAGGTACACACAGCCTATCTTAGCTATTGCATTTAACAAATATATTAATCCACATGGCCTTGAGTAGTAAGTCTTGTCTGTGATGTTTTCAAGGCATACACCCACTGTTCTCCACCAGGGGCAGCATAGCTGAGCCTTTAAGGACACAAAATCCAGTTCAAATCTCTGCTCAAAACTTATCAGTCATGTGACCTTGGAGAAACTGCTTGCCCTCTCTGTCTTTAATTCTCCCAAAGTTGTTGTGAAGATAAAATGGGTTAATGTTGGCAAAGTATAAAAAATCTTGATAATATAGTACTAGTGCAAGGATAGCTCTGTATCAGGCTTGGATAATAGGCTATAGTGCAGTCTGCAAAATGGCTAGCATGTCCTATTGAAAATACCTACTTTTCCTAACACTAAAACTCAGGAGGGCATTGTAGGTGCCTATTTGAAGTAATTTTATTGGAGTGCTACAGATAAGAATACAGGTATGTAGAGACAAACACCCATCGGCATAATACTCCATCGAGGAATATAGGAAATAATAGAAATGCTTATTGTGCCTATGGCAAAGTATGTGCCGCCATCCACCACGCATTAAGTAGCTAACTATACCAAGGAGGTGTGCACCAAGGTCAAAAGATCTAGAGCTTGTGGAATGGTGTTAACAGTGGACCTCTGGAAGCTTCTAGACTAGGCCAGTGGTGTCTCCCTGTATACACCTCTCTATGTAAACTATGCCTTAGTTTCCCATGCTTTTTTCTAGAAGCCCCCGACTTCCCAATTCATGCTATGTGCAGAGTCCTCTGTCTCGCCTCCATGAATAAAAATGGACTCTTCCTATGCCCTGTTGTGAAAAAGGTAAGTGTCCTTAGGAAAGCTGACCATATTTCCCACAATTGCGTAAAACACTTGCGTTTGGAGATAATGCCTTGACACAAAGGGGATTCTTTGAAGCCGGCAATGTAGATTCCTTGGCAGGCTAGAATCAAATATTTTAGCAAGTGAAGCTTTTGCTGTTTCTCAGGTTATAACAATTCATGGAAGTTTTATAGGCAAAACCTGCCCCTTTGAGCCTCGGGGATTTCAAACCCATGTTTGCACTGGAAGAAGGCATGATAGAGGACAGAGCTAAGGTGATGTGCTTCAGATACTCCAAACAGCCCTGGAAAACTAGATTAATGTCTCACACTTGCACATGTGCAAACACCATAATTCTTCCCTTTGCATAAATTAATTTCATGTCAGGATTCCTTACTTTTACTGTACATGAATATTATTGTGTACACCACTGAGAAGACTCACAGCTGATTTTCATCATTAGTCCAGCTAACTCAAAGCAAATGTGTAATTTTAGTTGGTAATGGATCCCACTGCAACTAAGGAGCTGATGAGTTGCAAAGCAAGGCTTCATCAAAATGTCAGAAAACCTCAGAAAATCTAGTTTTCAGCATATCAAAGGTGATATGACCCATGAAGTTAGGAATCAGTCACATTTATAAGGTATTAGATTAGCTCTTATTTAAAAAACAAAAAACAAAAAAACCCCTCCGTTTTGAACCAATCAGGCATAGCAAACCTATGTACTCAATTGTGTGAAATGAAAACAATCAAATCAATAATTTCTTTTGACATTGCCCATTTATCATATGAGACTTTAAAAATCTGTGTTCTGCAACACAATTTTTCTCTTCCAAAATACAAACTTGATATTTTAAAATACCTTTTAAAAATGTTCTTTTTTACATTTCAAATTTCATTCCTCTGAAGACTCCAGTATGTAATTTTTCAGCTATGAATAAAAAAAAGTGAGAGAAAAATGATCCTGAATCATTGTCCATATCGATTCCTTGAGTAAATGGTTCAATACTTTCTATACAGAATGAGGAGTCACACTCAACATTCGCATTGATGTTAATTTCATGTATTGGTGTATGTATTTGACTGTACACATGGTTGTTTTGTTTCAGAGGATGAGAAGCAGGGGGAGTTGAGGGTTTTAGAGAAGATTTTCAAATATAAAACAAATATCTAAGCCTAAACTTACTTCATAATACAGGAACAACAGCGTTAGCAATCACTCTACATTTTCTAAATCTTAAGTAATATTTTTAAACGACTGAATGCTGCACTTTATAAGAACATATGGATTAGGAAGTGGGTGTGTGAAAAGGATACTGAAAGTGAGAATAACTGAAAAACATATATACTTTCTCACGATGTAAGAGAACATATTGATATTTGGTACCCACTAACACCCTAAACCCTAAGGGTTTGTGTACACGTGTGTGCATATACATGTAATATCTTCATAATATATATTCTTACATCTATTCACTAGATGTCAAATTTTTCATACTGACAGTACTTATCAGCCTTTGTCTTACTGAAAGAAGTAATTCCAAATTAAGAAAAACCTTATGCAGCTCAACAAAAAAATGTTGTATTTCTACAACATAAGACTGTAAGGCACGTCTTTCAGTTTGGCTCCAAAAAAAAAAAAAATCAATCACATCATAATTGATTTTCATCAGAGAAATAAAATGAATCAATGTTTTATGTGCAAAATCAATAGCAACCGCTCAAATACTTTCTGCAGTTGAAGACTGCATAGTTCCTACAGGGAGCCCTGAGCGAATTTCCTGTGTAATTATTGAAACTGGAAGACTGCTTAACTTCCAATTTGTCCTAAACTATGTTTCTGGAGTGTTGGAGATGAAACTCAAATATATCATTCCCCACATGAAACTCAAATATATCATTCCCTACAAAGGGAAATTTAATTTACCACATGCCATATGGCATATGAACCAAGAGGTGTATATTTCCCCAAGAATTTATTGGTTTATGTTATATAACAATTTAATCTCAAAGAATATACTTGTCAATTGTTTCATTTATAGTTCTCTAACGCATTAATATTTTATTTTATTTTATTGTTATTTATTTTTATTTTTTTGAGACGGAGTCTCGCTCTATCACCCAGGCTGGAGTGTAGTGGCGCAATCTTGGGTCACTGCAACCTCCTCTTCCCAGGTGAAAGTGATTCTCCAGCCACAGACTCCCAAGGGCTGAGATTACAGGTGCTCACCGCCACACCCAGCTAATTTTTGTATTTTTTAGTAGAGACAGGGTTTTGCTACATTGGCCAGGCTGGAATAATCACATTTTAAATGAGAATTATCTGTCTAATGGCATTTTAGTAAACAAAGGCCATCTTTTTTTTTTTTACATGCTAACACATTTTGGTAACTTTTAAAAATATAATTTCAAATTGATGGAAAGTTGCAAGAGTAGTGCAAAGGACTCCTATGTACCTGTTATGGTTTGAACTGCATTTCCCCAAAAAAGTTATATTTAAGCCTTACCCCCAAGTACCTGTGAATGTGGCTTTATTTAGAAATAGGGTCACTGCAGATGTAATCAGTTAAGATGGGTCACGCTGGAGAAGGATGGGCCTTAATCCAATCCGACTAGTATCCTTGTAAGAAGAGAGACATTTGAAAATGGACACACACACAAAGCGAAGGCAGCCACATGAGGATGGAGGCAGAGATTGGGGTGATGCTGTCACAAGCTGAGGAACAGCTGGGGCTACCAGGATCTTGAAGATGCAAGAGAGGGGGACCCCCTAGAGATTTTAGAGGAATCACAGTGCTGACATCTTGATTTCAGACTTCTAGCCTCCAGAACTATAAGAGAATACATTTCTGTTGTTTGAAGCCACCCAGTTTGTGATATTCTATTATGGCAACCTTAAGAAACTACCACAATACCCTTTAACTAATACAATGGACTACATGTTTACATACATGGAGATACTGCCCCAAATTTATATGCTAACATTTTAACTTCCAGGATTATGATGTCAGAAGGTGGAGCCTTTGGAAGATAGTCAAGTCATGAGGGTGAAGCTCTCAGGATTGAGATTGGTGCCTTTATAAAAGAAACCTTAAAGGGCTCCCTTGCCCTTTCTACCATTGTAAGGATGTAGTATGAAGACAGCAAACTATGAAGACCAGGAAGTGTGCTCTCACCAAACATCAAATCTGGCACCTTGATCTTAGATTTCCCAGCCTTCAGAACTGTGAGAAATAAGGTTCTGTTGTTTATAAGCCACCCGGTTTATAGTGTTTTGTTATAACAGCCCAAACAGACTAAGACATCCAAACTCACCCATCATTTATATTTTCCCCTATTGTTGTTCATGCTCTCTCTCTTCCTTCCTTTTCTTTTCTATCTGCCCCCCGCCACATGCAGTTTGAACCACTTGAAAGTGGGTTGCAGGCATCGTGCTTCTTTATCCCTAAATATTTTAGTATGTATTTTATAAGAACAAGGATATTCTCTTACACAACAGTTATCAAAACCAGAAAATTCAACGTGAATATGTTGAATTACTTAAACCACAGTTAATATTCACATTTCATTATTTTTTCCAAGTATGCCCTTGATAGCACCTTTTTCCCAAGGTTTAGGATGTAATTCAGGATCACCCGTTGCATTCGAGGTCCTTTCTCTTTAGTCTCCTTCAACACCACATACCTAGTCACGTGGCCAAAATGTAGAACACTGATGGCACCAAATGCTTGTGAGGATGTGGAGCAACAGACGCTCTTTTTCATTGCTTGTGGGAATGCAAAATGGTACAGGCACTTTGGAAGACAGTTTGGTAATTTCTTTTCTTTCTTTCTTTCTTTTTTTTTTCTTTCTTTTGAGACAGGGTCTTGCTCTGTTGCCCAGGCTGGCGTGCAGTGGCGCTATCATGGTTCACTGCAAGCTAAACCTCCCAGGCTCTGCTGCCTCAGCCTCCCAAGTAGCTGGGACCACAGGTGTGCACCACCATGCTTGGCTATTTCTTCCTTTGTAATATTTTTTTGCAGAAACTGAGTCTCACCATGTTGCCCCGGCTGGTCTCTAATTCGTGGGCTCAAGCAATCCCTTCCCCACTTTCCCAAAATGCTGGGCTCCAGGCATGAGCCACCACGCCAGCCTGGTAATCTCTTACAAAGTAAACCTACTCTTACTACATGACCCAGCAATCATGCCCCTTGGTATTTGCCCAAAGGAGTTGAAAACTTACGTCCACACAAACACCTACGCACAGATGTCTGTATCAGCTTTATTTTTAACTGCCAAAACTTAGAAGCAACCAAGATATCCTTTAGTAGCTAAATGAATAAAACTGTGGTACATCCAGACATTGGAATAGTATTCACAGCTATACAAAAATGAGCTATGAAGCCACAAAAAGACATGGAGAAACCTTCAATGCATATTACCAAGTGAAAAAAAAAAAAAGCCAATCTGAAAAGTCTAAACATGTATGATTCCAAGTATATGGCATTCTGGAAAAGATAAAACTTTGGAGACAATAGAAAGCTCGCTTGGTAATTATCAGGAGATGGGTCGGGTTGTGATCAACAGACAGAGCACAGAGGGTTGTTAGGACAGTAAAAATGCTCCACAGATTTCTGTACGGGTGGATCCATGTGACTGCATTCATCCAAATCCATAGAATATGCACCACCAAGAATGAACCCTAATGTTAACTACGAACTTGGGGTGATAAAGATAGGTCAAGGTAAGTTCATCAGTTGTAACAAATAAACTACTCTGGTGGGAATGTTGGAAACGGGAGGCTGTGCGTGTGTGGGGTCAGGGAGTACATGTGAAATATCTGTATCTTTCTCTCAAATTTTGCTGTGAACCTAAAACCGCTCTAAAAAAAAGTCTAAATAAATGCTGGCATCTAACATAAAAGAAAAAGTAGAAAATAAGCCTTATAAGTGGATATTTTATGCTTATAAAATATAGATAGTTTTTCTCTCTCCATAGCAAATTTTGTATTCATGTGCTAGTAGAAAAAAGTGAGGGCTACCCTCTCCCCCCATGCATATATCTATATATAGATTGATAAAGTGAGAACTATACTCTACGCCCTACCTCTCCCCACTAAGGAGAAGATAGTCCTCTTTCTTTTATAGACCTCCCCTTTATAGTCCTAAATATATACACTTTAGATCAGAAAATATGCCATTAGCATTTTGCAAGTTTTTATGTTAATAACACAGGGAATTGTATTGTGATACCAGAGGTTTACAAGTATCTACTTCATCTGGACCCAGCTCTCTCCAACCTCATCATTTCCACTTGCCTACAGCTCACCCTATTCTACAGAATTTGTTGTGTAACCAAAATGAGAGTGGTCTTTGGTTAGTGGAGGAGCTAGACTCTTGTTGTCTAGGGGCTGATCTTACCACACTCGAATGTGTCGTCGTTGTCGTTATGTGAGAAAATTTCTTTATGTTGGAATTTATGTTGGAAATGGTTCTTATTTTCTCACCTGGGCTCTCTTTCCTCAGTGGCTTCATTTTCCTATGTACATGCCCCCAGAGAGAGTTATGAGGTGGTAACTCTGAGCTTTAAGATACGAACTGGAAAACTCAGGCAGCCGTGATCACAGAGGCTGATGTGACAGTTTGGGAGGTATTGCTGAGGAGGGGCTTGCAGATTTTTAACAAGGCATGAAGGCCTCATAATTTTAAAACATCCAGATGAGGAAATTGTGTATTTCATATATATTTTACAAAAAGTTTAGAAAAGTTACCAGTTTATATAATTTGCTTTTATAGAAATATTGCCTTTTTTAAAGCTTTTTAAATTATTACATTAATACAGTTATCTGAAATTTTAAAGACAGTAAAATTAAATTAATTTGCAGTCTCTCCAGTCAAAGGCAAATACTATTAATATTTCAATGAGTTTATTTTTTATGTGTTCAGAGATATGCTATAATGCATATTCATTAAATGAGGGTATTTATGGAAAATAAATTGAGAATATTACATGCCTATAATTTTATATCATCAATTTTTATTTAGTTTATCATCAACATTTTCTTTTCTGTTTCACTGGGCAGTACCTAAATTACTACGCCACCTTCCATTACATTTATATACCAATTCACTTAGCCATTTTATTTTTACACATTGATTTTTACACATCACTATTATAAATAGCACTATTATACATAAATCTAGGCAACATTTCCCTTTACCCCATTTAAAGCATTTCCATCACTAGAATTACTATTAAACAAAATCATATAAAATTATTAGGGTGCTTAATACATTCTGTTTAAGTGCTCCAGTGCCTCCACCTCACTGACTTATTAACCATCTAGTTACTGAGCCCCAAATAAGGAAATTCTTGATTTCTCTCTCTTGCCATACTTGTCCAATCAATCAGTGAGTTTGGCCGCCTCTTTCCTTCCTGTTGAATCACATCTGACCATTCTCACCAAGTGTCTTTCTAATCCCTTATCCCAGAACCACCCAGTCTTGCTCAGATTGCTCTAGTGGTCGCTTAACAGGTTTACTTGGTTCTAGTTTATCAAAACCACAGCCCCACCTCAAAATCTTTTGCAGAGTTAATTTTTCACAGAATAACCAGAGGGATTTTTAAAAGACACTTTTCATTGCCTCCCTGTCTCAGTCAAAATCCACCATCATCCCCAGAATGAAAGCTCCCCTCTTTCCCTTGATTTCCAAGTGTCCCTGTGGATCCAACCTTCTGCTCCCAACCCTCTCTCCGAACTTCACACTTCCACCAGCCTCTAGCGTGCTCCATTCTGGCCCCACAAATCTTCTCATGTCCCTCACACACGTGGCTCCCACTGACTTTGTCCCTTCTGGACCGTCCTGGTGCCACCAAGTGTATCTTGGAATGGCTTGTTCCTTTATATCTTCCTAGAACCACTTGTCCAAGAGCCTCTTTCCCTCAAACTTCTTCACTTTACATTCCCTTACCATTCTAATTTCCTCCCAGCAATGGTGACTAACCAATGCTTTAAACACACATATGTTTACTAACTGATAATATCCCTTCCTGGATTGCAAGATCTGTGAGAGAATATCCTTTGGGTGCTGAAGAAATAACTGTAAGTGAATAAATACAATATAAATAATATTAAATAATATATGCCTATTTTATTACTTACAATATATTAGAACAGTTTTTAGTTAGCATCTTTAATTCCAGGAAAAGCTACCTATTTCTTCATGTGTTCATGGCCGTTTGATTTCTTCTTTCATAAATTATCTGTTCAAGGGTTTTGGCTATTTATTTAAACACTAGGGTTGTATTTGTTACTAATATTAAAAAGTACTTGTCAATTTTTAGCCCAAGCTGTTTGGAATGGCTGAGTGTTCAGACATTGCACACCATAAAAGACGAAGATAATTTAACTTCATTTTCATTATGTTTTCCTCAAACATGATCATCAAATGCATCACATTAATTGTTTTATTAAAACTCATTTCAAAGATCTATATTGGAAAATATTTTACACTGTGTCTGTGTCCTATAAGGTTTTGGGGCATGTTAGCATATTAAGGTCTCGGAAAAGCCCTGAACCTAAAAAAGTAGTTTAAGATCATTTCAAATATTGTATTTTCAAATTAATTTGACCAAAATTATTCTGTGTTTTGGAAATGCAACAATATTCACTGTTCAGCTATTCATGGAGTCTCATTAATTAAACAACAAATGTTGCCATTCTATAAGAAATGCAGACTCCAAAGAAAGAAACAGCTATTTAGAAGACAGCAAGAAGTCTAAGTGAGGCTTCCTACATGGAAGCAGCTCATAACAGCTTAATCTTGTATTTTCTACTACCTTGCATTCATCAAGGTTGATGAAACTATTAGAAAATGGAATATTGAAACTCCAAGAGCTGCGTAATAGGAACACAAAGGAGCCGAGGAGTGCTGGAGCCAGGGGCGGTAGGAAAAGATTCAAATGGACAGAGAAGAAAAGAGGGAAAAGATGCCACATGGCATAGTGAAAAGAAATAGGGCTTGGAGTCTAAGAAGCCTGGGCTGGAATCTCAGGTTTATTACTCGCTGGTTCTGCAACCGGGGCAGATCACTTCACTCTATGCTTCCATTTGCAAACTACAGACAACTGTATTTAATGTATATTGCAGTAAATGGTCAGTATGGGCCCATGAAATACCCAGCCCATTGCTTGGCAGTACAGTAGGCAGCTAACAAATTGTGCTACATGAATAAAATAGTGGTAAGGGAAAGAATACCATATTAAAGTGTATTTTTGCAAAGACAATCATGAACTAATATATTAAACCACACATTCCTCTCTGACTGCACACTTTGGGGCTAAGTGTAAAAATTCATATTCTGGAAAACATGTATTGGAATAAAATAGGAAGGGAGAATGGAAAATGTTCAGCTTAGGGCTCTAGGAAATGCTGAAGGCAGTAGATTTAGTTTGATTACCTGCCTTCTTCCCTTCACTCTTACCATGCAATGTGTTTAACAACACTGGCAATGGGGAAATACAATAATTTCAGTTAAAGGCAAGAAATGCTTGTAAAATGGTATTCCCAGAATACTGAGGCCCAATCATGTTGAAAATTTCTAGTGTAGTGTTTATAGCAGACCAGAACAAATAACAGAACACCCTCTATCACTACCTTTATTGAAAAAAATGCACCATGCCCTGAGATGTATAAAAGAGCTCTTTATAAATCTGTTGCTTAAAAAATATCTAGATGCAACAATAACAAAATACATTTATGGAAGTTCAAGTAGAAACCTGCAGGTACCTCTGAAAGACATCTCCAAAATATGTATTCAATTTATTTCCAGGCAATTCCCTATTTCATTTTTAAAGTGTGTATCCCACAGCTACTCACCCAGGAAAGCACTGCAGAGCTTTCTCTATTGCTTACAACCAAATCTGTGAGAATGAAAAGAGCAGTTTTCACAGCTCTACCCTTTATCTTCAAGGACAAACTCCAAAGAGCTGTTAAATCTTCAAATGAATCAGGCCAAAGCCAGCAAACGGTTTTCATAAAAAGACAAGCAAACCCATGAGTCTTTAAAAGAAAAACCCTGAAAAGGACTGAAAATGAATATTAGACAAAGACCCCAAAGGGCAACCAAATGCAGTCAGGAATAACAGACGCACATCTTCTTGGGTGCTATTTACCCCTGTGCCTCGTAAAATGTTACATTCTTTATTGTTGTCCATGTAGGCAATTGGTATGAATGCAATTTTATAAGGGTCATTCTGAAAGCAGCCCCCCTTGCACCGAAATTTAAGCCACTAAGTGGAACTGGCAAAGAAATGCTTAAACTCTCTACCTAAAGCCATTGAACTGCTATCTCTTTCCCCAAAGTTCAGATGACACGTCACAGTTGAAGGCCCCATGGCAGTCAGGGGAGAGGCTGCCAGGTACCATGTGCACCTGCAGAAACAATAAGAGGGAATTATTCTTGATAACCAGTAGCAAACGAACACCTCAGGACAGGCTATCTCTATCGTACTCGAGTCAAATCAACCAGATAAATGCTGAGCTTCCATCTGTTCGTGATCAAGAAGCGCAGGGAAATGAACAGAGTCATGCCTCTCTGGTCTCCAACAGAGACTTCCTACAGGTTCCCACTGTTTTCACAGAGAAAAAACTAGAAGCACACAGTATTCCTTTAGGTTCCAGATTTTTGGCAGATAATGTAGGAGGTTATATGGTTGGGGAGTCCATTTATTCGTTAAGGAACTATGTACCAAGCCCTAATAAATAATAATTTTATCCATAAAAAATGGCTAAAATATATTTTGAGATATTTGTGACTACACATTTTTATGGTCATAAAAATGTAAAACCTTTGTTACAGCCATTTAAAATGTTGTAACAGTTGAATTATATATTGAACACCTTCCTAAAGCTTCCTTTGTGAACTTCCGGAGGTCAGTACTTATGACCTCAGGAAACATAAACAGTGATGTGGGCACGCTGCCACACTAAATAACAAAACTAAGTGTGTAAGAAAGAAAAGGGAACAAAAGGGAATAATCCTAAGTCAGCAGGGTGCAAAGAGGATTTATAGTCATACTCAGAAGTCCCCACATATTGGCATTAAAACCTTTGCCATGGTGACAAGGGGAAGACAGGTCCCAGGGCAGAGCGTGTGTATCTGATGGGGATGAGACGTGTGAACAGAGCCATCCCATCCTCCATGCTGCAGACGGAAAGTCATGGTGTAGCAAGAGAAGCATAATTATTTAGTGTAAAATGAGTAAAAAACCCAGGAGAACCATCTAAGAGGGTTGAAAGTTACTGTATCTGGAAACAAAATTCGGAAGGGAAGTACTGAAGGGAGTATTGCTATTTTCCAACAAGCTCTGGGGGTGACCTGACTTTTAGAACATGGGTATGTATGACAGATACAAATCTGAAGTGAAAAGCAATAACACCACGTGTAAAAATAGTTTTGTCATATTAGAATAGTGTAATAACACTATAATAACATTAGAAAAAGTAGTAAAACTGTATATAAAAGTAGTGAAAAATTATTAATACCTAATTAATGATATTTATATAATGCAACTGCATACCATTAAAAATCGTGCTGAGAAGAAAATCTTAAGGCCCAGACAAGTGCAGAAAATGCGTATCAAAGGATAGGCTATACAGATATGCATGAAACCTACTTTTTGTATGATTTACCTGTGTGTGTGGAAGAGGGAGAGCGGAGAGAGACTGATTAAGAAATACATCAAAAGATTCAATAATTATCTCTATGTGATGAAATTATTTGTGATTCTAAATTGTATTATTTATATGTTTAGGTATTTTTCAATTTTCTGTAACAAACATGTTATATTTATATTGAGAAAAATATTTCTCAAAATGAACAAAACTGTGAAACAAGATGAAAATGTATGACTGTTCTGCTGTGTCGATAGTTTCAAATTTCAAGTCTACTAAATTCAGAGGTGAGGAGTAAAACTTTAGACAAGCGAACGATTGTCTGGGGAGCCAGCGTGAGTGACATTTGAATCAATTAATGGCCAGAATATAATTAAAGGTCAACCATCCAATTAAAAGATACAATTTCACAAGGAAGCCTACTGAGTAAGTGCTTCTGAGAAAAAGCTAAGAAAAGAAACCATGGGTTCCAGGGCTAGTAAAGAGCCCCATATGGTTAGGCTAAATTCAACATAATTGCGAGTCATTTATATTGCATTTCCTGCTAAGCCAGTCATTTCTCCTGATACGCACCACACGTAAGTATTTGGTATTTATTTATTTATTCACTAAAGCCTTGAATGAAACCAGCCAGTGCCCACTTACCTCATTAATAATTCATTTAATTATTCTTCAATAGCAGTCTGTTTACTCTGCTTTTTACAAAGCACATTTTTCTAATATGAACACTCTATATCTGCTCTGAGGATATACAGCCTTTTCCAGCTCTGTTTACCAACAAATTAAAAATATGAGCAGTTGATATTTTCTGTCTCTCGATGTCTCACATTGATGTCCTGAATGTGTAATTCATCTCTACCACATTATGGCACCGACATCTATATTTGTATTTCTTTAGTCTAAAATATTCTTTTCCTGTTATAATGCTTCACACAGTAAAATGTATGTACACAGTGGGGAGAAAGCACACAAAGTTGAATCTGTCTTCATGTTTGTGCTGAGGCTGCAGTTCACAACTTTAGAGTTTGTGTTTTGTGCTGAAATGGCTAGCTTCTCCTGGAATGATATAGCTTCCATTTCCACAAAGAAACTCTCAAAATATTTTTCTCTTGATGTTCATGACAATACAAACATCTGATTTTCCTTTTAAATTGAGTTTCTTCTTATCAGTCTTTTTGTAGCCTGTTTTTTTTTCTAAAAATATCTTAATTGGTTTACTTTGGACTATCTCAAATTTTCTTTCTTATTTCAGATTACACATTTTCATGGGTTAATCTGATTTACTCCAGGACTTCTGTTATTATATATACACCACACACGCGCGCGCGCGCGCACACACACACACACACACACACACACACGCCTCTTCTCTCTCCCCTGAGTTCCAGGACCAGCTGCCTCCTAGACTTCTCAAAGTGGATGTCTTCTAGGGACCCAGACCCTAACACATCCTGAAAGGAATCATGGCCCTCTCACATAAAAAGATGTCGTTATTGGTGTTTGCTTTCTTGGTAAATTGCACCATCCCTCCCAGCTGGGAGTCATTCTTAAACTCACCCCCCATCTTCTTTAACATCTATATTAAAATATCAGCATTACAATTGGTTTCAACTTCAAATTCTATCATGAATATTTTCTTCATTTCCTTCATCACTATTCTGAACACCACAATCACTTTCCAGGATTGTATGCGGTGTTCTTGCAAGGACGGAACCTCCATCAATTCCCCTGCAATCTTATTCCACACTGCTCTCAGGCTCTGTTAGACTAGGTGAGGCATCCCGCATGTGAGTTTCCATAGTTTTGTTTACCTACTCCATCACAGAACTCACTGAAAGCTAAGATTTTATACATGACATGCATAAAAATATTTGTATAAATGTATTAGTGAGTATATACCACTCCATGAACTAGTATACCACACAAGTATATCAATGTTTAAGCCAGGCACCATGTTCCCTTGTTACTCCTGTACTCTCAAGAGCAAGCATTGTTCCTGGCTCATAGCAGACCCTCAATAAAGAATATGTTATGTTAAAACAATGAATAAATTAAATAATTCATATCATAATTTAACTGGAGTTATTTGGGAAAATAATATTTCCAGTATCGTCCTGAATTTGAGAGAAAGATTAGAGACTTTCTTACAATGCATTGTGGACTAATTTCTTATTCTAAAATATTAGTTGGTGTTTATGTTAATTCAGAAGTTGAGACTTTTGAAAAGCAGGTAAATTTGACTGCCATGGGAAAACGGTAAACCCCTCAGAGTGCAAAGACCACATCTATCAATGGTGTTCTCATAGGTAAAGACGTAGGCTCTTCTCCAAATCTAGCCCCTAAACACTGTTTTAACTGGGACAGCTCAAGTCTCTCTTTGAATGAGATAATAGGACAAGATCCCTGCCAAATTATAAAATTCCAGAATGTTATTGCATTTTTTGGGTTTTCTTCCATATTTTATCATCAGCTGTTCTCAAATGAGAATGTAAATCTGGCATAAAAACTATAAGTCAAAGAAGCCACCTTCGAGATATTCTGAGTTTTAAATGCTCAACATCACTAACCATCAGAGAAATGCAAGTCAAAACCACAAAGAGCTATCATCTTACACCTGTCAGAATGGCTATTGTTAAAAAAAATGTTGGTGAAGATGCAGAGATAAGGGAACTTTCACACCTTGGTGGTGGGAATGTAAGTTAGTACAACTTTTATGGAAAACAGTATGGATATTTCTCAAAGAACTAAAAATAGAACTACAATTTGATCCAAAAATTCCACTACGTGGTATCTTCCCCAAAGAAAATAAATCATTATACCAAAAAGATGCCTGCCCTCATGTGCTTCTTGCAGCGCCATTCACAATAACAAAGACATGGAATCAACCTGAGTGTCCATTACTGGATTTCTGGATAAAGAAAATGTGGTATATATAGACCACGGAATACTACTCAGCCATAAAAAAGAATGAAATCATGTCTTTTGCTCAACATGGATGGAACTGGAGGCCACTATCTTAAATGAGACAAACCAGAAACAAAGTCAAAATCCACAAGTTCTCACTTATAAGTGGGAGCTAATTCATGTGTATATAGGACATACAGTATGAAATGATAGACATTGGGGGCTTGTAAAGGTATGGACTAGGTGATAGGAAAGTACTTAACGAGTAACAACTTAAACTATTTAGGTGATGGATACCCTAAAAGCCACAACTTCACCACTATGAAATCAATGTATGTAACAAAACTGTACTTGTACTCCGTAAATGTATATAATTAAAAAATGTTTACAGCTTACCAGAAGAGTCTAGTTAAACTTACAAAATAATCCCCATCAGTATCAACCAGCAAAAGGAAGGCAACAGAAACAAAGAGAAGGTGGAGGTGGGGACAAACACGACCTTTAGGAACAGACGACCCCTCGGTGAATCCCAGCCCTCAGATTTCACTACCTGTGTAAACTTGGGTAATAGTATTCAGGTCAAATGTCATTTCACTTTGAGATGAGACTCAGGTGGATGCCTTCCTGAAACCTGCTTTTGTGAAGATTTTCCTTTTATTGGTGACTTTCCATATCATTCTTCACAATCTCAGTTTGAAAGTCTCCAACACGCTGCCCTCCTATACTTTCACTGCCTATTAAACCCTGTGCATAGATGGTAACAGACATGATAACATGTGTTCTTTCTCCCCCCTGGGCTTCACTAATAAGTTTTCTCAGCTTTTATCTGCATTTTATGGCACACCTTATTTGTAAAAAAGTATTTTTTGCTTTTTTGTTTTTGTTTTTTTTTTAGTGTCCATGATCAAATCTGTTTGTACTTTAGGTCCCTCTTAGGACTGCATAAGGCATCAGAACACTGCCACATCTGTGTGTTGGGAAGGATCAAGGTCAGATGAGCTTATCCAAATGCTCTGGGCAATGCTGGGCTCAGCAGGCAAGTTCTAGGCACAGTCTGTAAAGGTCACTATAGGATGCATTCGGCCTGGAGCCCTGAAACTCTTTACTATCTCTCTCATTTATTGGTTTCGTTACTTAAGCATCCATCAACAGATAAATGAAAAAAAAAATGGTGTGTGTGTGTGCACGTGTGCACATGTGCACAATGGAATATTATTCAACCACAAAAAAGAATGAAACCCTGAGATTTGCAGTAACATGGATGGAACTACAGGTCACTATATTAGGTAAAATTATTAGGTGAAATCATCCAGACACAGAGAGACAAATATCACATGTTCTCACTCATATGTGGGAGCTAAAAAATGTTGATCTTATGGAGGTAGAGAGTAGAATGGTGGCTACCAGGGGCTGGGAAGGGTGGGAAGGAAGACAAAAAGAGATTAATAGGTACAAACAAACAGTTCTAATGTCAGCTCCCCCTTCCTCTTCCCCTTCCCAGCCTCTGTGAACCACCAATCTACTGTCTGCCACCAGGAGTTTCACTTTTTTCGCCCCCACATGAGAGTGATGCCATATGTGGCGTTAAAAGTGCTTATACTTCTTTCTGTAATGACTAAAGGATTTTTAGTAAAAACTTTAGGTTAAAACTTCAAAGATTATATATCAGGTGGAAATGAACACATAAATAAAGAATATTTCTAGTAAAAATATTTTTACTGCCCCAGAAAATAAATGAAATTTAAAAAGCCAAAATGATTTTTAAAAAAAGCAAGTTATCATTAAGGATTTTGTCAGCCAAGGAGCAGAAGATATGGAATAGATTTATAAGTTTTCTAAAAGTAACAGAAGCAAGAGGCATATGATGGTGGTGTCAATGTGACTATAAGTTTGGTGGTAGAAATAAGATAACTTTGCCAGGAAACACAAGACAAAGGAGATAAAATATCTATAAGAGCACCCACCATAAAGCTCTCTTAAGGAGCTTTGAGAAATAGGTCCAGCGTAAATTGCTGCTTTTTCACCCTTTTACTGTTTCTCAGAACCGGCAGATATGGACACAAAAATACAGTTAGGTAGAAAGAGAACATTCTAGTATTCGACAGTGTAGTGGGGAAATTATAGTTAGCAATGCTTTACCATATATTTCAAGCTAGAAGAGAATAACTGAAATCTTCCCCACACAATAAAAGATAAATGTTTGAGGTGATAGATATCCCAGTTACCCTGATCTGATCATTACACATTGTATACATGAATCAAAATATCACATGTATCCCCAGAACAAGTACAACTACTATATGTCAATACAGAAGTATAAGACCTTTTGTCTACCAAATTATTTCCAAATTGTTTACTTTTATATTCCATATCCCTAGACCAGTCCAATTAAATTGAATTCAAATAAGTTTTTTTTTTTTATTTTTTGGTGAGACAGAGTCTCGCTCTGTCCCCCAGGCTGCAGTGCAGTGGTGTGATCTCAGCTCACTGCAAGCTCCACCTCCCAGGTTCACGCCATTCTGCCTCAGCCTCCCAAGTAGCTGGGACTACAGGTTCCTGCCACCACACCCGGCTAATTTTTTTGTATTTTTAGTAAAGATGGGGTTTCACCATGTTAGCCAGGAAGGTCTCTATCTCCTGACCTTGTGATCCACCCACCTCGGCCTCCCAAAGTGCTGGGATTACAGGCGTGAGCCACCGCGCCCGGCCCAAATATGTTCTTTATCACACTTTGTTCACCTCATTTCTTTCATATAATACTCTCTCATTTCCTATCTCAAAGGACATATGAATTGCTACATTTCTCCTGAGTCACGTCTTAACTTGCCAATGATTTAACAAACAGTATATAATAACACATGCCAACAAGACAAAATACCAACAGTACAGGAATAGTATTATAAATACAGCAGAATGATGTGTGTGTTTTGTGAAACAGTAATTCCTCTCACATCTACATAAACACAACTGATAACTATTCACACTTTAACACAGAATTCTGTAATTCTGTTGAAACAGCTGTTCTAGTTATACAGTTCTTAAAGTAGAAATCTTTAGAAGATGGAGATGTTACTCTTTTTTCTTTTTAAAAGACTACAATAATTAAGAGAAGATAGTCCACAAAATCTTTGTCAAAGAGTGATTTTCATTTGGCAAGTCCTTTCATTTGGCTCAGGCTTTCTAAATTAAATTATTTAAAAGTTCAGATTTCATAATATCTTCATTGAAAATGATAAAAAGCTAAAAAATAAATTACCTAACATTTCTATTAATATTAAAGTACCAAAATGTAGCAGTTGTAACAGATACAATATTTTAAAAGAAATAAGGATGTCAAGAATTCTGAAAGAAAAAGATATTACACAAAATCATACATCAGGAATGTGCAATATTCTATATCTGATATTTTTCTGAGTCCTCAAAATGTAATATTCTGATATTATAACATGCTTTTTGAATATGGCTTTAAGATGAAATGATTCTTTAAATTTAAATAGTACAAATATTGTATTTTGTGGAGCTTGATCTTTTTTTTTTTTTTTTTTTTTTGAGACAGAGTCTCGCTCTCTCCCCCAGGCTGGGGTGCAGTGGCGTGATCTCAGCTCACTACAAGCTCTGCCTCCCAGGTTCATGCCATTCTCCTGCCTCAGCCTCCCGAGTAGCTGGGACTACAGGCACCCGCCACCACGCCTGGCTAATTTTTTTTGTAGTTTTGATAGAGACAGGGTTTCACAGTGTTAACCAGGATGGTCTCGATCTCCTGACCTCGTGATCCGCCCGCCTCCGCCTCCCAAAGTGCTGGGATTACAGGCATGAGCCACGGTGCCTGACCAGAGCTTGATCTGTTAACAAACATGCCACTCTACTCCCCACGATGAGTTCTAAATTGAATAAAACATACACTGTCATCCACATCTAACAGCTAGTGTGACAGTCATGTCTATTCTTCTAATGGAGTCAAAAGATAAACAAGAGATCATTGATGACTGAAGTTGAAAGACCAGCATTTCTCCATCTGCCTGTGCACATGGGAATGACTTGCTCCTTTTCTCTTCCCTTTAGCTGAAAAGAATGTGTGAAAATCAAGCAATATTAGAACTGAACAGTCCTGATAGTCCTGATAACAGTGATCTCTTACAGATGTGTTTCAATAAAAAGTCACTGGTGGTAAAATATGCTCTGAAAAACAGCTTCTACCTAAGGGACACATACCTCGGGCAAATCCACACATGACACTGGTTACTGACTTACAGGAAACAAAATTTTAAAAAATACAATTTGAACCAAAAAAAAAAAATTAGTCAAGTGTTTTAGTTTATTCAGACTACTATAGCAAAATACCTTAGACTGGGTGGCTTATAAACAACAGAAATTTATTTGTCACAGTTCTGGAGGCTGGATGTCCAACACCAAGTCGCCTGAAGATTTAGTGTCTGGTGAGAGCTTTCTGGTTCACAGACAGCATCTTTTTGCTGCATCTTCGCAGGACAGAAGGGGCCAGCTAGATCTCTGTAGTCCGGGGGAATAATCTCAATTAGAAGACCTCTATCCTCACGCCTATCACCTCCCAAAAGGCTCTCCTAATACCATCACCTTGGAGCTTGGAATTGCAACCCATAAATTTTCAGGGACACAAACATTCAGACCATAGCCTTCAGGCACTGCATCACATACATATCTGCAGGACTCTGTTTGTAGCATTGCCCTCATGTGAAGTAGCTATGTGGTCTGATGGTGCAGTGAATATGTTAGTATAACTAAATGAAACCCTGAAAAATAATCAAACTTTAAAATTAGCTTGGTCAAAAAAACAACTTTAAGTATGACTGTAAGCCTTTAGATAGCCTCTGATCTGTCTCTACCTTCAAACCATCAAGGATGTGTTAGAAACTCCTGTTATAAATGATTCTCCTGCATTAGGAATAAAATATTCTGTAGACAACTCAAAGATCAAAACTTCAAAGCACTGCTCTCATGGTGAATTTATCACAGACATAATGTGCTCGGAAGTGCATAAATATATTTCTCTCAGAATTTTCCTAGCAATAAATATCCTATGAAAATGCTTTTATGAACCATGCTAAAATGTTCATTTTTGTTCAGTAGGTAGAATTTGCCTTTTGCACTCTAGGTTCCTGAGAACTGTTGAAGTTAGTATTAAAAGTTAAATTTATTATTATATTTATAATCATCGTTTTAGAAATTTGCAAAAATATCAAAAGCAATCATGGCATTCTATTTCAATATCTTCCTTGTAATTTAAAGAATAGATACACCAAGGGATATTGAATAAATTTTAGTACAGCCTTGCAAGTTGTTATATTAAGCCATCCCATAGACTGTGTTGTAAAACAGTGTAGATACCATACATAAACTCCATCAAATTATCCGTAGACTCTATGATGGTTAATTATGTGTCAACTTGACTGGGCTATGGATGCCAAGAGAGTTGGTAAAACATTGTTTCTGGTTGTATCTATGAGAGTGATTCTGGGGAGATTAGCATTCAGATCCATAGACTGAGTACAGAATGCCCTCATCCTTTCATTTTCCTTTGTTTTTTCTATATTTTCCAATGCTTTGAAAATAAATGTGAATTCCTTCTGTAATTAGAAAAGCAAACATCTTACCAAAAGAACTTTCAAAAATTAAATATAAGAGCTTTACAATATTAATGTAAATGATCCAAATTTTAAAATTTCCTCTAATAAAACATAAATGAAAACTATTATCTTGAAAAGCCCTTTTTAAGAGGGAATATAATTTATCAAAGATAAAAGCATAAATAAATGAACAGAGTAAATCACAGAAAGTTTTTCTTAGACCTTGGGCATAGATGGTACAGATATGTTTCTCAAACTTATTAAACCCAGGTAAACACGTCATTTGCCCACATTCATATTAGATGCCTATGAAATGCTGCAATGTAGACACTTCTCATACATAATTCAAAGGATTTTATGTAAAATCATAGAAACTTCATAAAGTACATATTTTTGAGTTGTATGCTTTTATATTGAAAGAGCGTTTTTTCTTCTACTGAAAAATAAGTCCAGAAAAGAAAATCTTAACCATCAATATTGGAAGTCTTTAAAAATGTGAACAACGTTATAATACATTAACTCATATGTTATGTGAAAATACAAACCTTTTATTTTCATGTGTAAACACCTTATATTGAGTAGAAAAATAAAATTAGAGAGCTCAGTGAGAATAAAAAATCATAGACAATCGAGACCATCCTGGCTAACACGGTAAAACCCCGTCTCTACTAAAAATACAAAAAAAAACTTAGCCGGGCGTGGTGGCGGGTGCCTGTAGTCCCAGCTACTCGGGAGGCTGAGGCAGGAGAATCCAGCCTGGGCAACAGAGCGAGACTCCGTCTCAAAAAAAAAAAAAAAAATTCATGGACAATATAAGACCATTTTCCTTGTAAAGGATTGTGACGACGATGCTAAGTTTTATGCCACAAACATAACACAAAAGTATTACTATTCTAACACTGGCAACCATGACTAAGAAAATTCCTGAATATTTAACACATCTTTACAAGAGGGCCTATTTGAAGTTTTTATTCCATAGAACTTTAAGAACATCTCAAGTTCACTGCTGAGTCACTACTGAGTGCACTGACATGTCATTAGCCACAAACCACTTCACATAGTAACTTAAGTAAAAATATGTTGGCAATCATAATAAAGGAGCAAAAAAGCAGATTTGAAGAAGATAAAATCCAGCCATTCTTTAAAATTACTTCATTGTTTTGAAGTTAAAGATAGTGTCACTACATTTGAACAAAACACCAATCATAAATACTACTAAAATAATTACATTTTTTAGGATATATACCATTGAATATTTCTTTTTTGCAATTTGAAGAGAAAAATCACAGACTAGCAAGACTTCTATTTGTTCTTAATAATTATGTTAAAATTAAGATAAAATGGTGTTTTCTTACTCAAAATATGCTGGTAGTAAGGTGAAAGGATCTAAGATCATATTGAGAATTATCTCATAAAAATGAAGATATATGTTTTATTTATACCTTAAGGTCAAGAAACCATTTTTAAATCTATTTCTTTTACTTTAAGCCTGTATCATTTTTATTACACACACACACACACACACACACACACACACACACACACACACACACAGAGTGGCCAAAACCTGTAACTAGCAGTTTTATTCATGCTCAAAAATGTTGTTCAGTGTGTCAATATACTGACATATCAGAGAGTTAAGTATGTCAATAGTCTGTACATTAATTTATTCCTTACCATTGTAAACACACATTTCCTCTCCCTAAGCAACCTCTTAGATATTCTCTGCTTGCTCTGCATGCTACAGCTTGTTCTACACGATACAGCTTGCTCTGCACGCTACAGCAGAGTGCTGTGACAGCTACAGTTCTACTAGAACGCAATGACTGCTTTACCAGAAATCACTGCTGATCTCTTCACTGATTTATTACATAAATGCAGGTGCTGTGAGAAGGTGATATGAAATCTATTGTAATATAAACACACACACATTGTCAACTGTGTGAGATCTGCCACATCCTCAAAGTATAGCCTCTTTATTTGTGTATGTTTTGTAGTGACCATTTATTTAGGTAGCAGAATGTGAAGGGTACTGACTCCTACTACCTTTGTGCAAGTTAATGTAGGTCTTGATTCTTTTCCAGCTAATTATCATTTCATAAGTTCATTCTGATGGCCCAGAAAGAATTTATTTTTAGAAATGCACCTTAAGAGCACCTCCAGGACCGCCTCAGTAGCAGACTTAAACACATCATATACTTTCTGTATTTTCTTAGAATTTAAAAAGCAAATACATTTTAATTAATACCTAGGTCAAAATCCATTTTACTTCCTTGAGTGCATATGAATTGATGTTATTACTGAGATCATATCTCTTGTAGAATCCTCTTGATAGTTTTGGTTATGGAATGAGTCAATAAAGCCATTCCCATAAAAGACAGACCTCATAAAGAGACAGACTCCTTTTAATGAATACAAAAAAACATATAATCCTCCAAACAGGGTTATGTTTTATTGTTACTAAATTTTCAGTATTTTTTTTTGAGTAGAAATATTGGTGCAATGTCTCATCTATCCTGTCTCTTACATCAACCTTATTAACATATTTATTTATGATATACAAAAACTTAATAGTGTTTTACATAATCATTTTCATCTATAAGTTAAGGCCATATATGGGTGGATCACGAAGTCAGGAGTTCAAGAGCAGCCTGACCAACATGGCTTTTTAGTAGAGACCAACCCTGTCTCTACTAAAAAAAAAAAAAAAAAAAAAAAAAACAAAAAAAAAACTACAAAAATTAGCCGGGCGCGGTGGCAGGTGCCTGTAATCCCAGCTACTCAGGAGACTGAGGCAAGAGAATCGCTTGAACCCTGGTGGCAGAGGTTGCAGTGAGCTGAGATCATACCACTGCATTCCAGTCTGGGCAACAGAGTGAGACTCCATCTCAAAAAGAAAACAAAAGAAAAAAAAAGTTATGGCCAATAATCTTTCAAACAAAATGGAAATCTCCAGTCTCATAAAAGTTTAATGGCATAAGCTTTCTTAATGTCAATGAGCAGTGGGTTAATGAAATGTCCCTTAGGATTTCTGCCAGTGACGAATGACTATAACATTTGCACTTCCAGAGTTATCCCAGGAATTTTAATAGTCCTGTCTTTATAGCCGCTTCTTGAAATTAAGTATAACGTTTGTACGAATCTGTGCCCCTCACTAACAAATAGATATAAACATATGTAATAGCTTGTAGGTGACTATTTATATACGGGAAACCTAGTACAGATATTTTCATAGAATTTTTCTGAAAAAGCATATAAATTACAGATAGTGACTTCTATAATATTTTCCTCCAGTCACAATGAGACTAGATCTTTCTTGGTCTCCTGAAACATAAAATTATGTATAATTTTTATTGGAAAACCCATATTTAAAAATATATTTTAAATTAACATTTTATTTGAGGACAGTTTTAAACTTGAAAAGAAATTGTGACGATACCACAGAGCATTCCTATATGCCTCATACCAGTGTCCTCAATTCCCAATTCTTACATTAGTGTGGTATAATTATTATAATTAATGAACTGCTACAGATACATTATCATGAACTGAAGTGTTCACTACATGCAAATCCCTCTAGGTTTACATCTTATCTTATATCTGTCCCAGGACCTCATCAGGATACTACATTATATCTCTTGGTCCTATCTCCTTGGGTTCCTTTAGGCTGTGACCGTTTCTCAGATTGACCTTGCTTTTTATGACATTGACAGTTTTGAGGAGCCCTAGTGATGAATTTCGAAGACTGACCCTCAGTTGGGGTATTCATAACGTTTTCTTACGGTCGAACTGTGCCTGTGCGATTTCGGAGGAGTCCCACAGAGGTGGAATGCCATTCCCGTGACATCACATGAAGGGTATGTAATATCAGTATGACTCGCCACTCTTGAGGTTTCTGTCACCACCTGACTGACGTAGTCTTTATCAAGCCTCTCCTTTGAAACATCACTTGTTTTTCTCCCTTTCCGTATTGTAAACTCTGGAAAGAAGTAACTTGGAGCAGCCCATATTTCAGGAGTGAGGGTTTATGCTACAATTCTCTGAGGATGTAGAAGCTACATAATTATTTGGAAATCTTCAGCACAGTAGATTTGTGTATTCTACTGCATTTATTTATATTATTAATGGATTAATATTTATTTCATATTTAAGTAATAATTCAATACTACTATTTTATCATGTTGCTTAAATCGTTCCAGTGTGAGCCACTGGTCTTTCAACTGGCTCTGAATTTCTTTGATGTACTCCTTAAAAAACAAATTTTACCTCTCAAGTTTCAAGCACTACAAGCTGATGCAGGCTTGTCTTGTAAATTTCATGCAAGACCTAGATTCAGTCGTTTCTCCAAAAATTCCTCTTTTTCTTTGTTTTTTAATTGGAGAATTATATGGGGAACCAAGATTTTGGAGGTCAGTGTGTTCATCGCTATGAAAGTGTCATGGATTTGGGCTCTTTCAGCTGACACGGGAGGGAAATATGTGTGTGTTTGTGTATTAACACATGCACACACACATATATATATATATACACACATAAATATTTCTATGCATAACCATCTGTAACCTTATTAAGCTAACATGAGTTCATACTGATATTGTCGACACTAATCCATCACCACAGGAGTCACTCTAGCCTCCTCCCCTTGCTTATTTGCAAATTCCTGCTGCATCAATGAGAAAGCTGGCTCCTAACATCCATTTATATAATTGTCCACTTCCAATGTACATGTGTGGCTGTATCAGAATTTTTTTTTTGAGACAGAGTCTCGCTCTGTCACCCAGGCTGGAGTGCAGTGGTACAATCTCGGCTCACCGCAACCTCTGCTTCCCAGGTTCAAGAGATTAGCCAGCCTCAGCTTCCTGAGTAGCTGGGATTATAGGGGCACGCTACAGTGCCTGGGTGTTTTTGTTTTGTTTTGTTTTGTTGTAGTTTTAGTAGAGATGGCGTTTCACCACACTGGTCAGGCTGGTCTCGAACTCCTGACCTCAAGTGATCAGCCCACCTTAGCCTCCCAAAGTGCTGGGATTATAGGCATGAGTCACTGTGCCCTGCCCAGAATTGTTAACTCATACCTCCACGAGAAGTAACTTTGCGGATTGAAGTAGAGTGCTATGCAAAAATGTTTGGCTTTAGGCTTACAGAGTCCACTCATTATCCGCACCTTTCTTTTTTCCATCCTCTTCAGCAAAATTGTTTCATAGGTTTGCAATACATTTAGATTCTCTTGTCAAATCCCGTATTCCATCTTTGGATCCCAGGACATCCTAAATGATTGTTTTTGTTTACATACAGTAAGGTTCACATTTTGTACTGTAAGTTTCTTTTTTGTTCACAAAGGCAGGGTGTCGTGTATCCGCTATCACAATATCATACAGAATAGCTTTACTGCCCTAAAAAATCCCCTAAGCTTCAATTACCTATTTGTCCTTCCTCTTTGATCTCCAAATCCCTGGCAACCACTGACATTTTTTTACTATCTCTATAGCTTTTGCCTTTTCCAGAAGCCTTTTAAAACTGGCTTCTTTCACTTGGATGGCATATGCATTTAAGATTTATCCATGTCTGCTCAGGGCTTGTTAGCCAGTCCTGTTTTATTGCTGACTCCTGTTCCACTGCATGGATGAGCCACAGTTTGTGTATCCACTTGTTTACAGAAGGACATCTTGGCTGCTTCCAGGTTTTGGCAATTATGAATAAAGCTGCTATAAATATTTGAGTATAGGCTTTTAAATGGACATAAGTTTTCAACTCATTTGTGTAAAAACCCGGAAACTTGATTGCGGGATTGTATTGTAAGACTATATTTAACTTTGTTAAGCGCCGCCAAGTGTCTCCAAAGTGGCTGTGCCATTTTGTTTCCACCAGCAGTGAATAAGAGCTCCTGTTGCTCCACATCGTTGCCTCTGAATGTCTTTCTAGGTTTTGTTTGGCTTTGGTGTGTCTTTTAGTCACTGGGATGGGTATATGGTGGTACTGGGTCTTGTTTTAATTTACAACTGTCCAATAACAAACGCTACTGAGCCTCTTTTTGTATGCTTATTTGCCATCGTCTATCTTCTTTGGTGAGGCGTCTGTTAAGATCTTCTGCCCATTCTTAACTGGGTTGTTTGTTTTCTTATTGTTGAAGCTTATGAGTCTTTTGTATATTTTAGCTATAAGTTCTTTCTGAGATAAATTCATAGGAACAGAGAAGAAAGTGGTGGTTATTAGAGGCTGAGAGTTGGGAGAATTCAGATGTTGGTCAAAGGACAAAAAACTTTAGCCAAATAGGAGGAATAAATTCAAGAGACTGATTACATATCATAGTGACTATATATTGTTAATAACAATAGATTGTATAGTTAAGGAATGCTAATATTTTAACTGTTCTCACTGCAAAAAATAATAAGTATGTGAGGTAATGCATATGTTAATTAGCTTCATTTAGCCATTCTGTAATGTATACATATATCAAAACGTCATGTTGTA
Organism: Macaca mulatta; assembly: GCF_049350105.2. Taxonomy (NCBI): domain Eukaryota; kingdom Metazoa; phylum Chordata; class Mammalia; order Primates; family Cercopithecidae; genus Macaca; species Macaca mulatta. The sequence continues at coordinate 103,261,925 of NC_133422.1, read as the reverse complement.
CACTATATATACAATTTTATATGTCAAAAAAAACCCTGCCAAAGTAAATTATTATCAGATACTTGTTTTATATATCATAGTCCAACTTATCAATTTTTCCTTCATGGGTTACAATTTTGATATTAACATATATATATAAAAACTCATCACCAAATCACAGGTCACCTAGATTTTGCATGTGATTTCTTCTGGAAGTTTTAAAGTTTTATATTTTACATTTAAGTCCATTACCCATTTTGAGTTAATTTTGGGAAAGGTTTAAGATGTGTTTCCAGGTTCATTCTTTTGCATAGAGACTAATTGTTCCAGGACTGTTTATTTAAAAATCTACTTTTTCTCTTTTGCATTGCTGTTCTTCGTCAGTGATCACTGGACTGTATTTATATTGGTCTACTTGTGGGCTTTCTTCCTTGTTTCATTGATCTCTATGAAAACCTTCTATCAGGAAAACCTGTGTTGATTACTGTAGTTTTATAATAAGCATTTTTAACGTAGCTTGTGGTTTCATTGATTTAATGTCTTTATGTTTTCCTATTTTTAATTTATTTCTGCTCCAATTATTATTATTTCTTCTGTTTGATTTAGGCCTCAATTGCTCTTCTTTCTCTAGTTTCCAAAGGGGAAAGTTTAGATTATTGTTTTTATATCTGTCTTCTTCTCTGACACATGTATTTAATGCTATAAATTTCTCTCTAAGCTTTGATTTTGCTGCATCCCACACATTTTGATAAGTTGTACTTCTGTTTTTATTTAGCTGAAAATATATTTTAAATAATCCTGAGACTTCTTTGGGCTACACGTATTTTTTAAGTGTGCTGTCTCATCTCCAAATATTTGACAATTTTCCAGAAACCTTTCTATTACTGATTTCTAGTTAACTTCATTGTGGTCTGAGAACATATTTTGTATATTTGTCCTACTTTAAAAATTTTAAGGTATGTTTTATTGCTCAGGAGACAGTCTATCTTGACATGAATTATGCACGTGAGATTGAGAAGAATGTGTGTTTTGCTGCAATTGACTGGAATATTCTGTAAATGTTAATTCAATAGAGTTGACTTCTGCTGCTGTTCATGAAAGTGGACATTTATTCACTTTTGCCTGTTTGATCCATCAATTCCTAAAAAAAGCACAGTGAAGTCTACAATTACAATAGTGGGTTTGACTATTTCTCCTAAAATTAATATAGCTTCTCTGTCTTTTGATTTATATTGGCATCATAGATCTTTTTTCATTTCCATTTATCCTGTCTGCATCTTTACATTCAACGTGGTTTTCAAGTAGACAACCTAGAGTTGGGTCATATATATTTATCAGTACCAATGATCTGTGTCTTTTAATTGGTGTGTTTAGACTACTCAATTTAGAGCAATTATTGACAAAGTTGTGTTAATCTCTGTGTTTGTAACTATTTTCCATGCATTACATTGGCTCTTTGTTTCTATTTTATCCTCTTCTTCTGCCACCATTGATTTCATTGAGCATATTATATGATTCCATTTCATATCCTGTCTTAGCATGACAATTATACTTCTGAAAAATTTTTTACTGGTTGTTCTAAGGTTTCCAGTATATATTTTTAACTAATCCAAGTCTACCTTCAAATGACACTATATAAATTCACATGTAGTGCAGGTATCTCATAACACAGCATTCCCACACCCTCCTCCGTACCCCCTATGATATTACAGTCATTAGTTTTACTTATCCTTATGCTATAATAACCCAATATATTGTTATCATTACTTTAGTCATTTTTAGATGAATTTAGAATAAGAAAAACAAAAGTTGTGTGGAGTTATTTTTTGTCTTTATTTCTTTCTCAATGTTCTCTATTCTTCATGTAGTAAAAGATTCTGACCTATACAATTTTCCTGTTCATGTTTTTAATAACTTATTTTAACATTTCTTGCAAGGCTGGAGGTCTGCTGGCAATGTATTGGCTCAACTTTTGTCTGTCTGAGAAAACTTTATTCTTTTTCACATGTGAAGGATAATTTTACTGGAAATAAAATTCTATGTTGGCAGTGTTTCTTTTTAGCATTTTAAGTATTTCACTCCACTCCTCTTGCTTTCATGATTTCTAGAGAGAAGATCATTGTGATTCTTATCTTTTTTTCTTCTATAAATAAGGTATGTTTTCCTGCCTAGTTTTTTTCAAGATTTTCCCTTTTTGTTTGGTATTCAGCATTTCAAATATGCTATACTTAAGTATAGCTGTTTTTTTGGTTTTTCATTGTTTGTTTTTTATGTTTATCTTGCTTGTTGTTCTCTGAGCATCCTGGATCCTGTGTGGCTTGGTATCTGTCATGAATTTCAGAAAGCTTTTGGCCATTATTAAACCAAATATGTCTTTGGCCTTTTTCTTTTTGTTTTTAAATTTTGTTTCTTTAGTTGATACAAAATAGATGTACACATTTGGGGAGTATATGTGATAATTTTATAAATTTATATAATTTTTAAGGATCCTATCAGTATATTGGGATATCCATCATCTTAAATACTGTCTTTTCTTTATGCTAGAAACATTCTACTTCTTCTCTTCTAGCTATATATACACGATAGATTATTGTAAATTACAGTCACCCTACTAATCTATCAAATACTACATCTTATTTCTTCTATCAAAGTGTATACTTATTCTCTCTTCTAGTACTCCCATTACACATGTCAAACCTTTTCAAATTACTGCACAGTTCTTTTGTTTCCTGTCACTGTGTTCTTTTTGCATTTCAGTTTAGAAAGTCCTGTTGGCTGTCAGAGGTGGCTCGCTGTTCCTCACCTAGGTCCAGTCTACTAAGGAGCCCATCAAAGGCATTCTTCATTTTTGTTGCAGTGCTTTTGATTTATAGAGTTTCCTTTGGTTTCTTTAGTAGAGTTTCCATCTCTTTGCTTACATTGTTCATCTGTTTTGTAAGTTGTCTACTTTTTCTCATTAGTATCCTCTGCATATTAATAATAGTTATTTTAAATCTCCTGTCTGATAACTTTAATATCTCTGTCATATCTGTGACTGGTTCTGATGCTTTTTTAAATATCTTCAAACTGTGTTTTCCTTGTCTTTTGACATGTCTTTTAATTTTTCTTTGAAAGCCAGATATTAGGTATTACTAACTGAGGTTATTAGGTCTAGGAAGTGAGAGTCTATTTTGATCTGGCTAGTAGCTGGGCTGTGTTTAATGTCTGCTGTAACTCTAGGAGCCAGAGGCTTCCAATATTTCTTTGTTTTTGTCTCTCTCTTTATTTTGTGCTTCCAGGTACTTCTCTGCAAAACATCTGTTTTATGGATAAAAGGATTTTATCCATAAAAAGGACCTCTCTCAGATCTTCCTTGTGGGAACCTGGTGAGTTCCTTGTGAGAAACTCTATCGTTTTACCTGGAGGTAAAACCCATGAAAATGTGGCGCCCCCTAAGACTGTGGCCCCCAGGGTTTCCTCACTCTATACTAGTCTGCGCTCAGCCTCCGGCAAGTCAAGACATTGCCATTTAAATATTCCTACCAGTATATGGCTCCTGTGCTTCCGCTCCAGACCATCTGCATCCCCTCAGATTTTAGAGCTGATAGACTTTTTCTTACAAACTTAGTACTCTGATAGGTCCAACAAACATCACCGATTTTCAATCAGTTCAGATTTGTTCTTGTTGTTAAGACAGGAGTGACAATTAGAAGCTGATTTGAAATTAGAAAACTTACAGATTTGGTTTTTTCAGTGACACTTTATTGCTTATCTTCTAAAATCTAATATTATGGTTCTAATCACTGTTAATATTAAGTAAGCATTTTTATGATAGATAGAATAATTTTCCACCATAGATTTTAGTGATGGTAAAGTTTAAGTAGCAGCAGATTTATAAAATCAAAAACTAAAAACCAAAAGGCTCTTTGTCTTCAAAGGCCACTAACAGCATAGGAGGCTGAATAGCCTCTTCCAAATTTTTACTATTCATGCCAAAATATATGAATGTGGGTAAAAAATGGGACGTTTGCCCAGTTTCCTTCTATGGTCAACTTGCCTTAAGATCAAGTGAGATACATGAAGCAGGATAATCAATGAAATGAAAATGCATTCACTGATTTCACCACAATAGTATCAAAAGTGTCCATGGCCAAGGTCATTTGAAAGGTTCCAGTGGGCTTAAGTCAGATTATCTGGACTGAGAACTGTCTGGGAGCTGCTAACTGGGGTCAGCAGAACCACACTGTTCTTCAGAGAAGCTTCAGTGTAAACGTGAGAGGAACAATAAAGCACAACTAAAGAAACAAGTTTGATTATTTTTTCTTTTTTTAACTTAATGAAAGATACTGGGACATAAATATGAATTTAAAGGAAAAGGCTAATAGAATGACTGAAAACAAGGGAGGAACAAGGAGAAATCCTTGGAGAGGTGACTATGAGTAGAATTTAGCAAGTATGTGAAAAGACTTAGCTTAAAAGGAGAATGAACACCTCTTTAAGGATGGAAAAAAGGCAGCAAATAAATAGGAAAAAAATCAATGGTTTGTTAGTAGGAAGTTGAAGGCATTCAAGCCTGAAGACTTCAATCTTCTCAGTGCAGTCAAAGGCAAGATCAATTGATGAGAAAGAGATTAAATATTGTATGTGTGGTCATTTACATGAAAAGTTGATATTCAGGTGCTTGGCCAGGATTTTCTACCACAGTTCACATAGGAAAGTTAGACTTACCTTGAACCATTTAAATGTATACTTATTTTCTACGAAGGGGTATCACCTGACAAGAGCAAGGGCAGCTTGTGCATTGATATGTAAGAAATTGAAGTGATGAAAAGGGCAATTTATAACCAAACTGTAAACAATTTTATGTAGTAGTATTTAACCTAGGAACTGTCTAAACAATAATTAGTAAAATTTTGGAATGATTGGATTTTGATCTATCAGTGTAAGCCACCTCATATAAAGTAAGCCATATGTCTGTGAAATGTTTACTGTTTCAGCTATGACAGAATGCTTTGGTTCCAGCAGCTGCCTGCAGCACCCATTAAAATGATCTAGTTCCACCTTGTCCATTACTTACAGAACAGGGCACACTCCACCCTACAGGCAAAGATGTTACTAATATCAGATGTTCAAACACAAAAGGCCGAGGATTAAGAAAATGTTCCCTGCAATTTCCAGTAATCAATCCATTGTTACTGAAGTAAAAGAGTGATAACGTCACTCCGAGCCTCACTCAGCAAATGACTATACATTGGCTAATATTTCCTCCTACAACTTCTGATTTCAAGCAGTAAAAAAATCTTTAAAGAGCTCCTCCTTGTATGTAATAGTAAGAATTCAGCAATCTGATATTCCCTATCACCCTTTTCAAAATCAAAACTACTTAAAATAATATTTTGTCCTTTAGTTATCTAGTATCAATTTCTTGAAACTATATATGATGGATATTCTTTATAGTAAAATTTAGTGAATGATTCCAGGACACATGAAGTATCAAATGACTTCCACCCCAAATTTTTCAATAAGAAAAAGGAAAAAGCCTGAGAAGATGAGTCAGTAACATTGGTGACCATTTTCCTAAATACAAGCATCATAAGGTGGTTTACGCAATTTAAAGAAATTAATACTGCTTTAAAGTAATTAATACTAACATAAAAGCATTTTTTTTCTTATGGTTTGAAATGCACCTATTAAAATGTGCATATTTGTCACAGCTTTAGAATTGCTAACTGTACAGAATAGCTTAGCAACTGTGGCCACTTTATAAAATTAAATGTGAAAATTTAGATCCGGCATACTGAAGACAAAATGGAAACCTTTTATCTAAAATCGTATCAGAAAAGAAGTGAGAATTGAGCAATGCTATTCAGAGACCATTCCCTATAAAAACCACATGATCCAAAATAGCAAAGAAAAGTCCATTGTTCCTCTCTCAGCAAGCAAGTGACTGAGCAGATCTGAGATTTTACAAGCATTTAACTCAGGGCATAGCTGCATTGTTTCAATATCTTAGAAATTAATACATATAAATATGCACATGTTGAAATAAACATGAAGTCAAGATTTTTAAGAGAATAAATCACTTTCAGCTTTGTGAATTTAATCTTGAGTAACAAAAAGGCTTCTCAATCTGAGAATAAGTAAAATACCTTGGAATTTTTTTTTAAGCTAGAAAAACACATTTGAGTTATAGAATATTGGTGCTTGGATGTGGTACAAGTTAGAAAATATTTTAAAAATTAAATTATATAAACTGTAAAATAAAAATTATATATTTGAGATGCTCAAATAATAAAAATGTAAATGAAAAAATTCTTAGTGGACAAATTATATATAATTATAATACATAATCATATAACCAAGTACATATAAAAATTATCATGCATTAAAATATTGTTTTGGGGGAGCCAAAACATTTGTATTTGGGATTTCACACCACTGCCAACCTCTCTGATATTAGATTTTATATAATAATAAGGATTATGGCTGGCGTGGTGGCAGACATCTGTAATCCCAGCACTTTGGGAGGCTGAGTTGGCTGGGTCACGTGAGGTCAGGAATTCAAGACCAGCCTGGCCAACATGGTGAAAACCCATCTCTACTAAAAATACAAAAAATTAGCTGGGCGTGGTGGCATGTGCCTGTAGTCCCAGCTCTTCAGGCATCTGAGACACAAAAATTGCTTGTACCCAGGGGACGGAGGTTGCAATAAGCCGAGATCATGCCACTGCATTCCAGCTTAGCAACAAAGTAAGATTTTGTCTCAAAAACAAACAGATAAGGAAACAATAAGGATTATAAGTTTATTGCTTATGGCACAGAAGCACTCTTCACACCCAATGAGATAGTATAGCTAGGAATCTGCAAAACCTTATTCAACAATATGATGTAAATTATGAGGCCCTCTTTTGCTCAAATTGTGAAAATGTAGAAACCCATCACTTTTTGGCTCACTCCAATTCCTAAAGTATATTGGGCTTCAATGACTTCTATTTCATAGTTAAAACTCAGAAAAGTGTCAATAGTTTTGTTTAATAATAAGTACAGTTGATTCTCATTCTTCGTGCATTCCATATTTGCAGATATACTTACTTGGTAATATTTATTTGTAACCCCAAAATAATTTCTCATGGCACTCTTGTGACAATTTGTAAACCTGAACGGAATGATGAAAAATTTTAGTCAGCCAAGGTTCACATTCACAGCTGAGATCAAATAATACACCTTTTTTGAAGTTAAAAAACTGCCTGCTGTTTCAGCTCTCATAGAATGAACAAGTATCCTTTTTGTGGTCTTTGTAGTGCCATTTTTTCCCACATTTTTGAGCTTTTAAAGGTGGCCCCGAAGTGTACTGCTGAGGTGCTATCCAGTGTTCCTAACTGAGAAGGCTTTGATCTGCTTTCATGAAGAAACTACACGTGTTAGTCTTCATTTGGAGTGAGTTGCAGCACTCACTTAATTAGTTCAATGTTAAAGAAGCAATATTATATATTAAATAAGGTGCCTGCAAACAGACACAAAAAATTTGGTGATATGCTGTTCTGTTTATGAAAATATTGTGACCAGGGATTTGAAGGAACCTAACCTTGTATTTCCTCTAGGAGCTAAGCTCAGTAGTTGCTAACTCTGTGTTCATAATGACTCTATAACTACCTTAAATAAGGAGAATCTACTCTGTGATTTGTGTTTGTTTGTTTGTTTGTTTTGTGAGATGGAGTCTCGCTCTGTAGCCCAGGCTGGAGTACAGTGGTGTGATCGTGGCTCACTGCAAGCTCCACCTCCCAGGTTCATGTCATTCTCCTGCCTCAGCCTCCCGAGTAGCTGGGACTACAGGTGCCTGCCACCATGCCCAGCTAATTGTTTGTATTTTTAGTAGAGATGGAATTTCACCATGTTGCCAGGATGGTGGATGGTCTCGATAGCTTTCTATGTACCATCCCCTGTGGCCGGCACACTTGCACCCATGTATCAACATAGCTCCCAGCTCATACGTCACCTTTTTCATGAAGCCATCCTTAATACTCTGTTTCTTTCCTCCTGACCTTTCCAAAACCTCTTACTAGTTGATATACTATAAATTTTAGTCATTTATGTGTTTCATCTGCTTTTCCTTAATAGAAGGTAAGCTCTAAAAGGCAGGGCTTTTTCTGCCTGTGCTCACTGCTGACTCCCTTGAGTACACACAGACGGCCACCACAGATTTAATACATGAATCAGTGCTGCGCAGTCTCTCTGGTCCATCATCTAGCTCTGGAAAATGGAAAGAAGATGAAGCATGCAGCCTTCAACATGTGGACAATAGCATTTCATCTGGCAAGTAAAATACATTTCTCTTTTGAGGTTATTGGCAGGAATGTATTTTTACAGTAATTAGAATTTTTGTGACAACATGTTTTATCAACATTTATTTAGAGTAAATTGCTTCTGTGGATGGATACTTAGGCTGGCTGTAACATGGTATGAATACAGCTACTCAGATTGGCTTAATCCATTAACCAAATTTCCCAGGGGTTCATTTGATTAATTGCATTGTTTGTTTTCACCACTACTGTAGAGTATAAAATATCTTCTCATTCACCGTGCAGCATCTAAAACATAACAGTCATTCAATAAATATTTAGTAAATGAAAGAATGAATAAACAAGTTGTAATTTCCCTTAGGGCAGGCCTTATATTCATACATAATTGGTGATCACTCATATTTATTAGTTAAGTGAATGAAGATGATGATCGGTTAGCAGAAGTCATTGAATGAGGGCAGCTAACAGATATATTCCTTTGTATATTACGTTGGATTATTCTACATTGTGAGAAACAGGGCACTGCTGAGCCATGAAAATATTGCTAATAATTTGAAAATTATAGATTAACTCTATGATCATCCATGAAATACAACTAGTTTTTTTCTCCCTCAATTCTGTTTGGTAAGGAAAAGCAAACTCATCAGATATTGAGATAATTTGTGTGCTAAAGCAAGCACTTGTAATACAAGTGTAGAACATGTGAGGTAAAGAAGTCTAGAATATGTAAAAGGATGGATGTGGTTATACGACAGCTTTTATTACATATGAGTTAATATTGTCAATATTTTTCAGGCTGAATTCCAAAAACTGGCCTGCTTTCATTCATTCCTTTGTTGATTCATATACTTAGCTTGCGAGATGATATTCAAGCATACGCTAAGCATCTATCAAGTGCTAGGCACTGTTTTAACAGACAGCAATGCATGCATGCGCTACGTCTGTGACTTGCTAGAAGCTAATTTTTTATTAAATGCCTAACCTGAAGCTGGTGTTAGTTAGATAAAGAATTACTGAATATACATCAAATTGTTCCAGGCAGAAGAGATGTTTATTTTAAAGGCAGCTGGTCATTACTGCGATTGAGTTGTTGCCATGGGAACAAATAGGAGTTACAGAAACTGTATCTCATAAGAACAAAGAGAAAAATACGTCATTATTTAAACAAGTACAATATTCATAATGGGATGAAATATCAAGGAACACAGATAATGTAATGGTAATCTTAACAGTAAATGTGGGCACGTATCAAAGAATAGGAAGATAAAATAAAAGTAGAGAGAAGGAGTGTCTAGAACTCTCCACATCCTAATGAACTTAGCGCTGAGTCAGACAATGACATGAGGGTATTCCTAGTTAGGACAATAATATAACACTTCTCCAAATTGTTCCCCTTTTTCTAAACATTCATTTAGGAGACCAGGATTGGTGCCAATTTAAATCAAACTTCCTTTGGAAGATGCTGCTTAGCCTCAACATGAAGAAGGCTAATGTCTATTACCTCAGTTATACAAGGAGTCACAGGAAAGGTCTGAGTAACTTGCCAGTATGTCTAATTTATTCTTATAATTATGTTGTTATCCCAGATACCAGTCCTGGCGACCTGCCCCAGTCCTAGCTCTGGTTATAAACATGCCTCCTTCTTGTGCTCAGGATGGTCTAAGTGTTTTGCTACCTCTAGACTATAAATGCTAGTTCTGACAATTATGCTGTATTGGTCTGTTCTCACGCTGCTATGAAGAAACACCCGAGACTGAGTAATTTATAAAGAAAAGAGGTTTAACTTGCAGTTCCACATGGCTGGGGAGGCCTCAGGAAACTTATAATCATGGCGGAAGGCACCTCTTCATAGAGCAGCAGGAGAAATAATGAGAGCCCAGTGAAGGAGAAAGCCCCTTATAAAACCACAGGATCTCATGAGAACTTACTATCACGAGAATAGCATGGGGAAACCATGTCCATGATTTAGTTACCTCCCACCAGGCCCCTCCCATGACGTGTGGGGATTATGGGAACTACAATTCAAGATGAGATTGGAGTGGGGACACAGCCAAACCTTATCATATGCTATCTGTGATACCAGTCTCCTAGATGCCGAAGGGGAGTCATTTCATGTAGTTATAGATATTTCACCTGAGTCACTACACTGTTATTTTATGAGCTATTTTGCTTGAAATGTAACTCAGATCTAACTCTTTTCTTTTTTTGTCATAATTTGGTTCATCAACTCAGGGCTGTTCCTGCAATATTTAATTGTGAGTATCATGTGAGATACCAAGATCTACACTCAGTAGAGATTACAGAAAGAAGGCAGATCTTCTTGCTCTTTCCCATTAGAAATAAGAAACTGCTACATTCAGAATGGAGGAAGGGAATCCTGGCTGGCAGTGAAACTGAGATCTCACAAACCTGTCTGAACTCAAGAAACTGAAGCCTGTGTCCAGACATTTGCATTGAGGAAATGGAAGAAGGATTTTAACATTTTAAGCACAACCACATGAATATTCATTTGTCAGAATAAGTATGGCCATTTTGCATGCAGAAAAAAGAGGTTTTTTGGCATGGCTTAATGTAATTAATAATAATTAGAGAAAAGAAATAAGGATGGGCTTTGAAAAAAATTACTGATTCTTAAAACTAGTATTTAGAAAAAAACAAATGAGAACATAGAAAAACTGCAAAAGCCATGAATCAAACTTTTCTATCTCATTCTCTTATAATTAAAGCAGCTAGCTAAACTATCAAAAAATGTATCAAACAAGTACTATGAACTTAGTTCCTCCTTAAATAACCCAAGTGAGTACTCTATGAGTTGTCAGCATTCTAAAGGTTTCTAAACTTGATAATGTTACAGTATTACTTGAAAGGTGACTTGGTTCCTTTCTGTGCTATATTTTATAGCTTTTCACAATTCTGGGGAAATCCTGTGGCCTTTATGGTGAACTGACAGTTTAGTGCCTCTTAGGCTCTGTATCTACAAAACCCAAATCTTGTTTTATAAATGAGTCAGGCAGCTTTTCATGCCTTTTTATGTAGAGTACTAGCCCTCTAAAAGTTTATATTTCAAGCTAAATAATCTTTTATTTCCTTTGCCTTTCCTTATTAATATACCCTCCATCTTCCAGAATTTGAAAGACATACATTTTTAGTGACATATGTTTCTACTGAAAAAAAGGAAGTATACATATTCTTGAAGGACAAATCAGAGAAAACGAGACAAAATTAAACCTCATGCAAGATTAAGACAGTCCCTATTCACAGCCTTTAATCCCAAAATATTTTCATTCATAATTTTAAAAAGGGGGGAAGAGGAGCAGTATGGTATATTTAAAATGTTTTCCACCAAAAGCTATGCTCCCTAGTACTGTAGATGTGAACTTATTGGGGAATAAGGTCTTTGGAGATGTAATCAAGTTAAATGAGGCCATCTGCCTGAGGGTAGGCCCTAAATCCTATGACTGGTGTCTTCTGAAAGGAAAACATGAGAGATATGGATACAGTGACACAGAAGAAAGTCATGTGCTAATGGAGGCAGAGACAGGAGTGATGCTGCTATAATCTAAGCAACATCAGGGACTGCAGGGGTCACCATAACTAGGAAGCACCAAGAAGAGTTTCATCACTAGGGCCTACAGCAGGAGCATGGCCCTGTCCACACCTTGACTTCAGACTTCTAACCTCTACAACTGTGTTTGTGTACAGCCATCAACTATGTCTTAATGGTATGGCAGGCACAGGAAACTAATATTGGTAGCATGGCTCAGTGACAAAAAATGGACTTCTGACAATGAACTTGAGTTCTTAACTATCATTTGCTTTTGGCTTAGGGCAAGTTGTTTAATATATTTGAGCATCAGTTTGCTTTTGTGTAAAATCTTGAGCTTACATAAAAAATTGTGAATTCCAGGTGCATAATAGCAAGCCATTAAGAAGTTAATTTTTTAAATAAATAAAAGCAAATCATTCTTACTCATATATTCCAGTGTATTTTCTAAAAATTGTAAACAGTTTCTTGAAATACTTTCTAGAGATTACTATTCCAAAATAAAGCATGTGTGAGGATCAATGTCTGGATGTAAGATTAACTGAAAATAACAACCAAAACAACAAACTCCAATGCTTTTTATATTTAAAGTTCTCGTTTTCATGTAAACAAACATTGTAGACACTTCTTTACTAGATGTAACCAAGAAAAAAAAAGATTCAATATAAACCATATCTCCTTATAATGTTATGCCTTTTTGGCTAAAAATTTTAAAATGAGAATGAATTGAAAAACAAAATTATCAAACCATTTTAGTTGAAACTGACTTGTATCAAGGCATATAATCCCCAAGGAAAGGCAAGAGAAGTTGCATTTGGCATAGTATCTGCACAATTTGTTTTATAAACTATATGACCCGCAACCTTTGTCTATAATTATCTTGTGTTCTAGGGGGATACATGATAGCATATGCAGATTTTTTCCTCAACCAAAATATTAAATATTGTAAAATATCATTAGTTAAATATATAGCCTTTTACATGCCATCAGATCTTCAAATGGTAAACTGAACTGCTTTACTTACTAATACAAGAAGCAGGACAATATCAGGGTTATCGCATGCACAGGCAATGTGCATGGGCGTCCAGAAATCTTCATCCTGGTGGTTCACATTGACTCCTCTGTCAATCAGAATTTCTGCAATGAAGGCATTATCATACCGAGCACACTAAAAGAAAGAATACAAGGAAATATCCAATTATTACAAACCGTGATATGGCTTATTCCAAATGCCCACAGATTAAAAAAAAAAACTCAATGTCAATTTTGGGAGTTGAGAGGTGAAGCTAACCTGGGAAAAGATGTATTTCCCCGGCTAACCAACAAGGAAAAGAACATATGCAAGACTTCTGGGGAACTGGGTCAAGGAACAGCAGACAGAAAGAAGAAAATCAGGGTAGATAGTAGGAAGGTCAAAAAAAGTACTTACTTACTGGTTTTTATTTCATTTGGAAATAGGATTTTTTTTTTTAATAAAACTTGAATTATAATAATTATCTTCCTAAAAGTACAGAGTTGATCACAGTACCCTTCTACTCTAAAACATGCATAGTTTGTCACTGCCAAAAGAATAAAGTGTAACTATTTAATTGCATCCAAGATAGACAAGGCCCTTTAGAATCCATGCAACTTAATTCCTCAACATTCCCATCTGTAGCCTTCACCCTAGTCACATTTCATAGCATGTCATACTGTAAAAGTTAACAGTTGAAATTAGAGTCTCCTAAAATGAATTTTTATGATTTTATACTGTTGCATTTTATATATGTTCAGTAATTTACTAAATCAAACCATCAAGCAACTTTACTATCTATAGTTCAAACTCAGGTAAATATTGTATGTGTAAGTCAGGGCTGGCATCACGGGTGTACAATCTATGCAACTGTGCTTAAATGAGTCCTGTACTTTGATGTTCTGCCTTTATCATCTTGAATTTCTAATTTTTGAAAAGTCCCACATATTTATTTGCATTGACCTCTTCAAATCATCTAGTCCTTTTATGAGTATTTTTATTTTTCGTCTTTTTTTTTGTTTTTTTGAGACAAGAGTCTTGCTTTGTCACCAGGCTGGAGTGCAGTGGCGTGATCTTGGCTCACTGCAACCTCCACCTCCCAGGTTCAAGTAATTCTCCTACCTCAGCCTCCTGAGTAGCTGGGACTACAGAAGCATGCTACCACGCCCAGCTAATTTTTTTATTTTTAGTAGAGATAGGGTTTTACCATGTTGGCCAGGATGGTCTCAATCTCTTGACCTTGTGATCCCCCTGCCTTGGCCTCCCAAAGTGCTGGGATTACAGGTGAGAGCCACCACACCCGGCCTTATGAGTATTTTTCATATTTACATCTACAAGTTACATTAATGCCAAATGCATATCAGTACAATTAGTTTTTAAAAACTTATTATTAAATAGGTCAGCACAATTTCTGGGTTATGAGATACACACTTTTTCTGTGATGTGTATGCATAGAACAGATTTCCCACCCCAAAGGAATGCCAATCAATATCCCACTGGAAGCACTGTCACACAAATTTACCCACCAATTCACTGGATAGTACCATTAAAAACAAATCATTGTAGAATTTTTGCTTCCCTGTAACAGGGACCAGATGTACCTTCCTGCTTGAATCAACTAAAAAAGAAAAACAAAATATATGACCTCTGAATGATGGGCAGCAAACAAGATAAGCCCTACTACCGTTCCAGCCTCCTACCTTGAGAGAGTTCCCAGGCTACAGCACAGGGAGAAGAACCCAGCTTGACCAAGGCTGGCTCTTGAAATGTCTTGAGAGACCAGGGTGGTTACATGTCACAGAGCAGAGTAGCAGAGAGGACAAAGCTGCACAGAGAAAAACTTTAAAGTTCTAAAGAATGCCTCCCTCAAGTGCTCAGCTGAATAATGATCAGCACATGCACTCTAGGAAACTGCCCAAGGTCAGGCAAAGAACTGCCTGAAAAGAAAGAGAACTCAGGGCTCATAAATTACAAGAAATGGTGCCTGTTCCTGCCAACCATACTGAAAACTGCGTAACTGACAGGGCACTGGGTAGAGTACTAGATGTGTTTTGCTTCAGTGGAGGGAAATATGAGTCCTAAACTAAATGCTGCTCTGTTCCCAACTAAAAAATTTCAAATTCAGGCCCTGAAGAGATGAAATTGTTTCCAAATAATTTAGTAGCCCCCAAAGAGTTCAAGATTGTTTACAAAAATACTGAATACCCAACAAGGCAAAATTTACTGTGTCTAGAATCCAACAAAAAAATTGCCAAGTATACAAAAACAGCAGGAAAATAGGATCCACAGTGAACAGATACACCTGGTGGAATGAGCAAACTGGGTGTTAAAATCATATTTATAACTATATTCCCTATGTTCAAAAAGTTAGGGGATCTATTGAAGATGTTAAGTACATACATGAAAGATATTCAAAAGACTCAAATTTAACTTTCAGAGATGAGACCTTTAATGGCTGAGATGGGATCAACAGCAGACTAGATATTTCAGAAGAAAAGATTTTTGAAAAGATTTACAAATCAGTTTGTAATAATTTGATATTTCCTTGTATTCTTTCTTTTAGCAGTAACATAAATTAAACAAAATATGACAAGGAAAGAAAAATGATTTTTTTTAAATGGCAGAGCATCAGTGATCTGTGGGATATCTTCTTAAAAGATTATGTCAGAACGAAGAGCACTGAGAATTGTGACTGTGTGAGTTATATATATTTTTTCATTTAGTCTATTTAAAATATAATTGTTTAAAAATCATGAAAGAGTATGAGGTTTATAATGTATACAGATTAAAATATATTACAGCAACAAAACAAAGGCTGGAAGGGGAGAAATGAAAACATAATATTTTAAGGAATGTTTTTATGCTACATGTGAATGGATAGGATGCCACTTGAAAGGAGAGAGGGTTAAGTCAAAGATGTATCCTAAAAATACTAAAGCAACACGAAAATAACATGCACAGTGCATAATACCACAAAAGAGATAAAACTGATTCATGAAAAATACTCAAACCTAAAGAAGGCAGAAAAAGAGGAGAGAGAAACAAATGGGACACGTACCAAAAAAAAAGGAAGGTGGTAGATTTCAACCTAAACATGTAAGTAACCATATAAATAAGTGTACATATTCTACATGACACAAAAGGCAGGGAGTATTAGACTGGATAACAAAGCAAGAGCTAATAATTGTCTCCAAGAAACCCTCCACACTTTGCACTGAAACCAAGATGACAACAAGCGTGTTCACTTTTACCACTTCCCTTCAACATTCCACTGGCAGTTCCAGCCATGGCAAAAAGGAAGGAGTAAGCAAATACATTCATCTAGATTGAAAAGAAATAATTAAAACTGCCATTATTCACATATGACATGATTGTCTATGTAGAAAATATAATGGAATATGCAACGTTATTAGAACCAATAATTAAGTTAGCAAAGTTGAAAGACGGAAGATCACTATACAACAAAACAAAGATATTCCTATATGCTAGTGGTAAGCCTTTGAAAAATAATTTATAAATTAAAATAGCATTAAGGATATTGAAATACTTAGGGATAAATCTGACAAAACATCAGTAAGACCTGCACACCAAAATCAACAAAATATTAGTGAGATAAATTTTTTTAAAACCTAAATAAATGGAAATTTATAGTGTGTTCTTAGGTCAGCAGATGCAATATTGTTAGGAAACCATTCCTTCCCAGATTGATCTGGAGATTCAATCCAAATGTGTCATAATTCCAGATGAGTTTTTTTGTATATATTGAAAAGCTGAATCTAAAATTCATAAGTTAATGCAAAGGACCTAAAATTGCCCCAAAAAGTTTAGGGTGGTGGAACCCAAAATTCATGAACTAAAGCTACCTAATTTCAAGCCTCATTATGAAGTTATAGCAATCAAAGCAGTGTGGTGTTGGCATAAAATCAAATTAATCAATGAACACAACAGAGAATTTAGAAATAGATCAATTCATGTATAGACAACTAATTTTTAAGAAAGTGGCAAGGGAAATTCAGTGAAGAAAGAATGTTCTTTCAGTCAACTATACTGAAACAATTGAGTACACACATGTATAAAAATCCTTTTGACCTACATTTTGCCCTATATTCAAATATTACTCATAATGTAAAATTGCAAAAGATGTAAAACCAAAAGTTACCAAAGTTCTAAAAAGAACATAACAGAAAATCTTAGTGATGACTAAAAATGCAGCCTATCAGGGAAATATTATCAAACTGAATTTAATTAAAATAAAAATCCTCTGTTCCTCAGGAGATACTTCTCAGTGTATAAAAAGACAAGCCATAATCTAAGAAAAAATATCCACAAAACACCCATCTGTTAAAAGACATTTATCATGAATATACAAAGAACTCTCAAAATTCAGTATGTAAAAAGAAACAAAAAAACAGCTTCAAAGATTAGGCAAAATATTTAATCTCTCACTTCACCAAACAAATGGGTGTTCAAATTATGGTTCGAAATCATGATACACTAACTGAATACTCATACCGTCCCCTATTATCAGGTTGTGTCAAGAGTGTATAACCACCACAGCAAACAAGCACGGTGTGAGGTCCCTAAAGAGTATGGAGGAATGTATTAGCAGACATCATTATTAGGATTCAAGTAAGCAATGGGTGCAATGACAAATGTGAATTCTTATAATTTTGGTTTTGAACTAAGGTCTTTCTGTATCTGATGTTCTTGGTGATGTGTAGCAATAAAATGGTCACTAGACTCAGTGTCCTGACCATATGAACTGAGGCCTCATCCCCTGGAGCTTCAGGTTTGGGTGCAAGGACACAGAAGGTGAGTGGCACAGTAGGAAAGTTCAATAAATTGATGTTAGAATGTGAGGCCCCAATCCAGTTCATTTTAGAAAATTCATATGCAAGTAATTCCTTTTCTACTCTCTTTAGCTTTGTGATAGCTCAGCATATAATCAATAAAGATGTGACCTCCTCCTTCTGCGCCTGTCAAGATATCCTTGACCTGCACCTCAGGAATCTACATTTATATTCAGATACCTGCAGCTTGGATTTTCACTGTGTTTCATCAAACAGAGTTAATTAGATCCAGCGTTGAAAGTGGTATCAGCCCCTCTCAAGTGATATAATTTTGGGAATCACATTTCAGAGGATTATGAATAATAATTTGACAGCAATAAATACCTTCTAGTCACTCTTGTCTGAAAAGAGTATGATGGCGGAACATTCCTGTTACAACGTTCTTATAATATTGTTATGTAGTAAATCTATTACCCTAGAAAGAATTTTCTTCAAGTCAGGAAATCTTCCTCCCAACTCACGTTGCTCTTCCTTACATCAGTCACTTTCCGGTGACACTTTATGGCACCAAGAAAGTGACTGAACCCACATTCTATTATGCCCAGCAGAACTCCGACACCACCAGGTCCTCCACATGCAACCTGGAGCCAGGTCCCCAAGCTCCTGCTGTCACCTTCATTTACCACTCGAAATGCCAAGAAGAGCTAGCTAAGGTGGGACCCAGTGCAAAATGAAAATCTGCGGCTTCTAGTTTTAAAATTATTGACAATTTCAAGATAGTGATAACAGAGGGTGAAACCAAGCATACCAAGCATGGTACCTTTCTAAAAAGAAGGCCCTGTGTGACTATATGGGTAACCTACCTGTGATGCCTGCCCTGAATTACCAAGCCCTTTAATCAACTAAGCTCCTAGATTCCTGCATGGCCACAGATTACTCCCCTCCAGGGAATGATGGGAACCCAGCTCAATTTCCATTTCTGGAAATGTCCAGAGAACCTAAATGGAAGTCAGTCTCCCTGAAAACGGCATCTCTCCTGCAGCCTCGTCCAGTGTAGGGAAACTTATTCTTCCACAGAGCACTAAAAAAGTTTGGATATCTTCTGAGCTTATCGTTGATTCTTCTGGAATCACTGGATGCTTACGTTGATGTGCTTCTTTCTAAGATTTACCCCATCCTTATGTACTACCTCTTCTCCCAACCTGGTCACTCTTCTCTGTCATGGAAGACTTGGGGACCACGATGACAGTCTTCTTTCCACTTAGAACACCATCAACAGAGGAAGCATTAATGATACCACTTATTCCACATAAGAACCCCAAAATGTCATCCCTCCTGGACTCCAACAAACTTTATCCACCCTTCTGGTTTGTCATTTAGCAAGACTGGTTTCACTCTGAAATATTACATTCTGGCATCCCAATCTGTGACTAAAATATCTCATTCCGCCTCCTAAGACAAACTGAGAGCGCAAGGTGATGAGAGAGCAAGTCCTTCCTCAAAGGCTGTCCAAGCCTTTGACTGTGTGATTAGAACATGTCAACAAATCCTTTCAACACTGCATCAGCAGTTCACAACTTCTCTTGTACTACACTCCTTCACTCATTTGTAACTTTCTAAACAAAGGTAATATGTCTTAATATACAAACTCAACACAATTCACATTGCCGATTCATCTGAAAGTACTGAAAATCATAGGAACCAAATGACAAGCAAAAGGAACTTTGAACTTAAAATGTGTGTGTGTGTGTGTGTGTGTGTGTGTGTGTGTGTGTGTTTTCTGTCTTGGTGTAAGGGGTGGTTTCTGGATTCTGGCCCTTCTAATTGGCTAATGAACATATCATGAATGACCCTGAAATCTATCACTCAGTAAATCAGAAAATTATTACAAATATTTACAAATCACACATCAAGTCTGAAGGTTCATATCAAATTCTGTGGTTCATACATAAGAGTTATCTTTCATCAATTTTTAAAATGAGGGTTGGATCTATTTTAACATGAGTTTTCACAAGTCTACATGTTTCACAATGAGAGCTTCCCCTTCCCTTCTCTGTAGTGGTTATGGAGCAGTCATGGTAGAGGAGACTAGAGAAAGAATTATTAAGAAAGCATCCAGTTTGATCCAGGGTTGTCTTCATGAATGTCATGTGCCAGGCACAGTTCTACAGGTAAATTTAAAAAAAAAAAAGCTCTGAACTTTTAGTAGCTATGGGGGAAGAAGCAGCGATGTGAGGTGCACAATTTGAATGAGATATAGTCCATGTTTTTGTCCTATGTTTATGAGTTCTCAGTAGTTCAAAGAACATTTCTATAAAGTCAGAAACAGTGACAGAGAAGAAAAGTGGGGGACAAAAGAGATAAATTTATATCAGTAGAAAAACAAATTTAATTTTTTTTTGCAATTTCTCAAAATCTAACATCATTCTGGAACTTCCATACACTCGTTTTTATTCAACAGCAATGCCGCAGACCGGCCCTTTTAGCTTGTGCTTGCATCTGTGCAAACTCACGTCCACTTCTCTGCCACTACATCACACTGAAGGATCATATTCACTGTAGTGTCATCTTGAACATACTTATTTTTGCTTTTCATGATCTTCCCTCTGGCAAATATTATATTCCAGGTTATCTCGCCATAGATAAACTATGCAGAATGCGGTGAGTTGAATTATATTTATTATTTCTATTTGTACTGCAGAGAGCCACGGCTTCCGGCCAATGGAACTGGACTCTAAACACTGAACCACATCCAGAAATTTTAAAATCCTAAAAACCTGTTTTCCTGTTAAGTGAGTATAAACCCATCTCCTTCATCAGCAGCACTGGTTTGCTGTATTTTAAATTCTCTAGATTTTATTAGGCAACATGATATTCCAGCTGCACTTGGCAAGGTATATATGAAAGTGAATTACACAGTAACTACTCTTAAGAGATAGTGCTGTTTGATAGTGTGAGGTTTGTGATAAAGGGTATGCATAGCATTCTATGCAGTCACAGCAGAAGGTACCTAACAGCCTGATGGGAATTGGATAATTGGATATGGGAACACAGGAGCTAGTCTTGAAGGATCAGGAGGCATTTAACAAGTGGAGGCAGCCTGGGGTGAGACATTCATATATCTGTTAGTTAAACCTATATTTTCATTGAGGAACTACTATGCACCCAGCGCTGTGCTAAGCCAGAGGGTTGATATTATAAACAAGAACTCACCTCTGGAAGAACAACCTACAATTGGGGGATGACGCAGGCAGAAAGCTGAGAGGGGACAGTGGTGAGCTGCTGGCCTGTCTCAGTAGAGCTCGCCAGAGTAAGAAACAGCCTGAGCGATATCGAGGAGGAATGGAAACAGCCATTTGTGGAATTATTAGCAGTCTGGTACATCTAGAGAGTAATATAAATTATTAAGATTGCTTAAGGAAGGACTTTCTAAGTAGGTGAGTTTCAGGCTGATAAGTAAGGAAACCCTTTCTCGCTAGAAACCTCTAGTTTCTCTAGGAAAGATTTTGTTACCAGTGGCTTTGAAGGTGGATTTCTGCAAGTTTCCTTAGGGGAGTTACAATTCTATCAGAAGTCTGTGAAAAATGCCTTGTTATCTGCCTTCACCCTGCCAGGAAAGAGTTCTGATTCTTAATAATTTGGGATCCTTATTACAAAGATATAAAAACAAAACACAAAATCTAGCTACTAACTTCACTGGGGCCTTTCTTTGATCGTTTGATGTGGAGCAAATCAGGCCAGTGTGTATTCCTAAAAAATGGAAAACTCATCCACTGGGTTTCTGGTAGCATTTAAAGCATCATCACAACGTGCTCTTCTGTTGCCCTTTTGCCCTCTAAGTCAAGCATGCAGGGAATCATGATAAAAATACGCCCGCAGGCAGGTCAAGGTTATTATTCTCATCCAAGATGTAGCTGGAGATTTCACTAATGATCTAAAATTCTGAACTAGGGACTTTCCAATTATGAATGTGATGGTTCTCAAGGACCCAAAAGACATTGAATTTGAAAAAGCCACATCCAGCCAGAATTTTGAATCTTGAATTGCACCCCTGGTGTTATGTGAAGAGTCTCTTGTTCACAGTCCGTGGCCCCTCCATTGCCTGTTTGCCAGGGCCAGGCAGCACCCTGCAGCACTCACCCTCAGACGTCAGATCACCCAACTCGCCTGGCTGTGCCCGCTCTCTTCCCTGCCCCTCACCTGCCTCCTGCTTTCTGCTGCTGCATCCTCCATGGGGCTCCCATTCCACATCCTCCAAGGAACATGCAGGAACAGCCCCTGTGAGGTCCTTGGAGGATGTGGAGTGGGGGCCCCGTGTGGAAAACGCCCCTGTGCAGAGGGGACATTGTCTTCTGCTGTGAACGATGTTCTTGCTAGAGTCTGCCCTTGTAGCTCTTGCCCTTTTTCTTCTAGGAAAGCAGAAAAGGGGGTTGGAGTTCAATGGCCAGTGTCCAGGTGGGTGGGCGGGGTCGCTGGTGGGCACCTTCCACACACCAACTATTTTTGTTCTTTAACACTATATATTTTTAAAAATAAGATACTTCTCTAGGCATTTTCTCTGGAATCCTGATATTCTGCCTCTGTAAAATACATTATTTTCTGCTAGAGTTTGAAAATTAGGCTGTTGAACCGCCTCTATGTAGTAAGTTGCTAATTATCTCTGCTTCCTATAGCATCCAAGCCTTTAGAGAAACTGATGGTGAAGCACAAAAAGCAGCTCGGTTTTGAGCAGCACATTTTCTTGTTTGAGTAGCAAAATTATTAAATAATTCAAAATTTAAATAAAAACAGTCTTAACTAGTTTTATGTTAGTTTTATATGAAACATGCATGCTTATTTAAAATGTTCAAGTCATTTGTAAAAAGGAAACAGAAAAAAATTAAAAGACCGTGTCCCCTTTACCCAACCTGAGTCACTGTTGAAAATTGCTTATCTGGTCTTCAAGATCCTCCATTGGCTATTAAAATGATTCTCTCTCTCTCTCTCTCTCATACATCCGATTGTGCTATACACACTATTCTGTAACCGGCTTTGGACATGTATAATATGTTTTGGACATAGTTTCAGATACATTATGGCTCAATATATATATATTTTTTTCTTTTGAGATGGAGTCTCGCTCTGTCGCCCAGGCTGGAGTGCAGTGGCGTGATCTCAGCTCACTGCAAGCTCCACCTCCCGGGTTCACACCATTCTCCTGCTTCAGCCTCCTGAGTAGCTGGGACTACAGGCGCCCGCCACCACACCCAGCCAATTTTTTGTATTTTTAGTAGAGACGGGTTTCACCTTGTTAACCAGGATGGTCTCAATCTCCTGACCTCATGATCCACCCGCCTCAGCCTCCCATAGTGTTAGGATTACAGGCGTGAGTCACCGCACCCGGCCGGCTCAATATTTTTAACAGCTACATGAATTCCACTGTTTAAATTCCTATATCTATAATTCACTTGATCAAAGAAAGAGTATTTCTTATTTCTAATATATTTCATCCAAACTTGGCTATAGTCTGAGGCTGAGGGTTCAGTTACCATCAGGAGCTCCTTCTCAATTGCTCATTGAATAAAGGTACTAACAAAACTCCAGACATTTTAGCAAAACCTATGTAATACTGTTTTTTACTTCATAAACATAATTTTTTTTTTTTGCAAAGAGTTAAATGTAAGGTTTCGTCTATACTGTCCTCATGAGACCAAATGCCTGGGATACAGACGTTGTTACTTTTTGCAATTAATCCCCTTCTGTCAGAGTACCTGATACCTGCCATAGGTTTAACACAGACATGATTCAATAGAGGATGAGGTAAAAAGATTAATTCAGATGTATTTGTTGAAATTTTATGAAAAAGAAGATAAAACTAAAGATGTTATATGGCCAAAAATATTAAAATGTTTCTCAAATATCCACTTTTAACAACAATTGAGGTAAACAACACAACGCAGTAATTTCTGCAGCTGATTCCTGATGCTCCACAAACGCATTCTGCCGTTCCCTCCAAGTCCCTGATCGTCTATAATTAGAGCTCCGTGCTGATGAAGCTTCAGGCTCCATAACGTGGGACGCCCAAAAGGTGAGGCAAACAGCACAGATACTCACGCTTGACATTTTAGATGGCTAAATTGCCTTTTTCAGTACTTAAGACATTTTGAAACCCTGTAATTTCATCTCTCCAGCAACCTGCAATTTTTCATTTGTTTTTATTTACTTGGTAACCCCAGGAAAAGGAGACTTCAGCACTAAGCGCCCCCTCCTTCAGCTGCCACGAGGTTTCCTTATCCGTCCTCCAGATTCATCTTCCCCTTTGTCCTAGTCTCACAACCTTTGCATAACAATATAAAAATACAATATTTTTGCACTGGGTTGGGAGTTAATAAAGTGCTTTCCATCTCCCTCATCAGTTTAATCTTCTCATTTCTTTTTCCTTCAAATGCTACCATTTCTGAATCTTTATACTCTGTTACCCAGGCTTAGAGTATACTCTGTATACTGTTAACTAGGTCTTCACCCAAAGAGACGCTTATATCCCTAGAGCTCATTCATTCATTCATTGACTATGTATTAAGTATTCACTATGCATCACGCCTTACATCCTTAGAGCTCATTCGTTCATTCATTGACTATGTATTGAGTATTCACTATGCATCACGCCTTATATCCTTAGAGCTCATTCATTCATTCATTGACTATGTATTGAGTATTCACTATGCATCACGCCTTATATCCTTTGAGCTCATTCATTCATTCATTGACTATGTATTGAGTATTCACTATGCATCACGCCTTATATCCTTAGAGCTCATTCATTCATTCACTGACTATGTATTGAGTATTCACTATGCATCACATGCTAAGAACAGAAAAGTATACAAGACAGCCACAGTTTTTGAGATTTCAGTCTAGCCGAGAGAAAAAGCCACATATTCCATTAATTAGAATCCATTGTGACAAGATCTATGGAGAAGCAAGGAGGGTACATTATGAGACCTTGGACAAGTATTCACTATGCATCACATGCTAAGAAAAGTATCCAAGACAGTCACGGTTTCTGAGATTTCAGTCTAGCAGAGAGAAAAAGCCACATATTCCATTAATTATACTCCATTGTGGCAATATCTACAGAGAAGCAAGGAGTGTATGTTATGAGAGCTTGGACAAAAGGGTTATTAAGCCGGACCAGGAGAGTGAGAAAAGCCTTTGTAACTGATGCCCAGAGGCAGCCGAGTGGCCCCATTGTTTGCCTCCTTCACTGTCATCTGCGTATCCCTCTTCAGTCCGCTGCAATCAGCAGTTTCTTTTTCTGTCTCCCTCGGATGCACACAGTATATGCATTTTGCATCTTTTCACCCCAATATCTATCACAGTGTCAGATATTAATTAAGTAGTAACATTAATTAATTAGCTTATCTCCTTAACAAAGCTACTGAGCATCTCTGAGTATCAGGCGCTCTCCTGGGCATTATAATATTCATGAAAATATGACAAGTCCTGCCTCTGATGGAGCTAACATTCTAGGAAATAGAAAAGAGTCACCTGAACCTACGATGGGTTTGGTGACAAGTGTGCTATAAAAGACGGGAAAGAACAAGATAAAGGGATGGAAGTGAAGTTGCTTGTGAGGCATCAGCGGTGAGTTACTATACCCCATAGGGCAAGCCAGGGAGGGCTGCTCCTTTAGATCACGTTGAGCAGAGACCCACAGCAAGTCAGCAAGCGAGCCGTGTACATCTGGGAGGCTTGTACCATGTGGAAACCCGGCAAGAGCACACGAAGCAGGAGCACAGGCCGGTGCTGAATGAGCAGCAAGACGGCTGGTGTCAGCAGAGCAGAGCACAGAGGGAAAGTGACTGGAGAAGATGCAACGGCTGTGGGCTGGGGCTTGAGACAGATCATGGTGTGGTCATAAGCAGGACTTTGGCTTTTACTTATGAGAGAAGGAAAGCTGTTGGAGCATTTCAGATACAGAAGTGACATGACCTGGCTGAGAATGGGAAACAGGACGGTGTAGGCAAAGATGGAACCTGGGAGAAGAGTGAGAAAGCTGTTTATCCAGAAAAGAGAGATGGCGGTTTAAAACTGGCTGGCAGCTGCCGAGGGGATGAGAGATGGTGGTGGTGTGGCTTCATTTCAAAGGTCAAGAAAGCAACTGCTAATTTGTTGATTGGGAGCATAGAGATGCATGTGTTCATTCAAAGTCAGATACTATATATCTCTATCTCTATCTCTATCTATCTATCTACCTACCTATCTACCTACCTATCTATATCTGTTAGGGACAAACATAAAGTAAAAGACAACAGGTATTTGATTTGGTGGTCTTCACAATTAATTTAAAGATAGGAACTTAATTTTGAAAAATATCAAAATTAACATATCAGTCTAATCTCTCTCTATATGTATACACACACGTGAAGAAGTGACAGTCTCTCGCTGTCCCCTGTGCCCCTTGTGTTTCCCTTCCCTCTCCTCTTCCTTCTCCTTTCCTTCCTCTTTCTCTCTCACACATAAATACACAGAAATAACACTTTCCTAGTAACAGCAACAATGACTTGCACTGATTTGTTCACGGAAGAGGTCTGTCTTCTACTGGGATGTGCAAACATGCTGATAACTAGACCTTCTGAAAAACAGGCTGATGGGCCGGGCGCGGTGGCTCACGCTTGTAATCCCAGCACTTTGGGAGGCCGAGGCAGGCAGATCATGAGGTCAGGAGATTGAGACCATCCTGGCTAACACGGTGAAACCCCATCTCTACTAAAAATACAAAAAATTAGCCGGGCGTGGTGGCGGGCGCCTGTAGTCCCAGCTACCCGGGAGGCTGAGGCAGGAGAATGGCGTAAACCCGGGAGGCGGAGTTTGCAGTGAGTGGAGATGGCACCACTGCACTCCAGCCTGGGGGACAGAGCGAGACTCCGTCTCAACAACAACAAAAACAAACAAACAAACAAACAAAAAAACAGGCTTATGATATTTGCCATGAAGAGA
Organism: Macaca mulatta; assembly: GCF_049350105.2. Taxonomy (NCBI): domain Eukaryota; kingdom Metazoa; phylum Chordata; class Mammalia; order Primates; family Cercopithecidae; genus Macaca; species Macaca mulatta. Next base: position 103,235,342 of record NC_133422.1, on the reverse strand, counting down.
ATATTGATCTACGGAAGACTCTTAGCAGAATGGGCCTAGTAGGATTGCTTAAAATAAAACCTAGGATCTAGGGACTAATGAGGTACGACTCCTTGAAAATATCATGGAAGTCATATAAGTATCTGAGTGTAAAACAGAGATATTTCATAACCAAAACATTCCAGAGAAGGAAAAGGTTACCTGGAAATCTCTCTTTGTATCTATTTCCAATGCTAGAGAGAAAGCGCCTATGTTCTTTGGCAAACTGTCTTCTATCACAATATTCTCTGTTCTTTTTCTGTTCTGCTGACTATGTAATAACTTGCATTCCAGATCTCTTGAGCCTTTGGTATACACCAGTTTCTCTTTCGTGCAGTTTTTCCCCAATGTTTGCCATAAATTAGAATCACCTGGGAAGCCTTAACAACTCCCAGTGGTCAAGCTACATCCCAGAAAAAAGAAGAATCTTTGTGAGTTCAACTCGGGTTGGGAGTCAGGTGTCAGTATTTTAATAACACACATGTGATTCCCAGGTGCAATCAAGGTTGAAAATTTATGTGATGTTAAGAAGCTTCTGGAAGTTAAGGGCGTGACCCCCTCTACTACAGTTTGCTATAGTGTGAAGAAATACAACATTATTTTTTGTGTTGAAAGACAGTCATAAATTAGACTGATATCTTACGTTAATTTATATTTTTCAAAATTAAGTTCCTATCTTTAAATTAGTTGTAAAGACCACCAAATCGAATACTTATTGACTTTTACTTTATTTTGGCCCCTAACAGAACCAGCAAAAATTTCTTGCACATGACCTAATATGATATTTTAAATGTAGTTATTTATAATATAATTTTTTTTTTTTTTTTTTTTTTTTTTTTTTTTTTTGAGACGGAGTCTCGCTCTGCCACCCAGGCTGGAGTGCAGTGGCCGGATCTCAGCTCACTGTATAATATAATATTTTTAAATGTAGTTACTTATTTATTCACTTACCCCCTTCTTTGTTTCTAAAATACTACAGGGCAGGCTGTATTTGCATTTCTATGAGCTGGATCACGAGCAAAATACAGTAAAATTTCATTAGAGGAATAAGGACAACTTGTGGGAAAAAAGAAAGGATGATTGCCTAATACTGTATAACTGATACAATATTATTTAACTTAGTTTGAAGGCTATTAGTTTTTAAAAGTGATTTCTTTAGGGCAGAAATTCTAACTTCATTGATGAAAGATTACTTACAAACTTCAATACAGTAATTAACAATAATTGCAGCAGATTATCCAAGCCTGTTAATTAGAAACACATCCTCCTTCTGATCATCGTCTGTGAGATGTGCATTTCGTTCCTGGGTTGGAACCTGTAATGTATTCTCCCCCGGGTGTCCCCATGCACTGGCACTGATTGTGCCGGTTCTTACCAGATGGAGCAGGGACCCTCCCGAGGAGACGAGGGTGTGGGGGTCTGCCCCCTCCTTTAGGAGCCGAAGCACTGAAAACAACAGAGAGGAGAATGGAGTTACAGAGCGTCCTTCTTCCACGTGTGGAACCAAATGTGTAGCCTTTCATTAACATCTAAAACGCAAACAGCTGTGAACACCAACAAAGATAGCTTCTGTGCCATCCGACCCTATTTTACATGATGATTGGTGGTGTTTCTCGCCATCTTCAAACTTATTCCATGGTTGGGCAACATAATTTCCTATTCCAACCATGCAAATTAATGAGAAAGTGAAACAGATTTTTTAAAGTTTACTGTTTCAAAGTGTCTGGTGTTTGCATCCATTGTAGAACAAAAAGCAAAATGAAAGAAATTACTTCATTAGGTTCACATGGGCATTAGGTCACTGAATTTTTTTTTTTTATTATTATACTTTAAGTTGTAGGGTACATGTGCATAACGTGCAGGTTTGTTACATATGTATACTTGTGCCATGGTGTGCTGCACCCATCAACTCGTCATTTACATCAGGTATAACTCCCAATGCAATCCCTCCCCCCTCCCCCCTCCCCTCTCCCCATGATAGGCCCCGGTGTGTGATGTTCCCCTTCCCGAGTCCAAGTGATCTCATTGTTCAGTTCCCACCTATGAGTGAGAACATGTGGTGTTTGGTTTTCTGTTCTTGTGATAGTTTGCTAAGAATGATGGTTTCCAGCTGCATCCATGTCCCTACAAAGGACACAAACTCATCCTTTTTGATGGCTGCATAGTATTCCATGGTGTATATGTGCCACATTTTCTTAATCCAATCTGTCACTGATGGACATTTGGGTTGATTCCAAGTCTTTGCTATTGTGAATAGTGCTGCAATAAACATACGTGTGCATGTGTCTTTATAGCAGCATAATTTATAATCCTTTGGGTATATACCCAGTAATGGGATGGCTGGGTCATATGGTACATCTGGTCACTGAATTTTTATTTTTATTTTTAATTCATTAAGGCCCATTGGCTTAAAGCAATAAAAGCTTCCTTTTTAACATTAACCTTCCACTGGTGCCATGAGCCCTTGGCAATGTTTCCACCATTCTCACAAAGCGCTTCAGAACAAAGCCACATATATCCAAATTAGTTAAGTCAAATGGATCAAACTATATACCAATTACTAGAATAAATTCACAGTTGAAAGGTGACCTGTATTTCCATTTGAACAGCAAAGGTGAATTCATTAGTACACAGAATGCCACAGACTATTAAGAGATTGATTGATTGTGTTCCATTCTCTGCTACTTAAAATGAAGCTATAAGGCCAGCAACACAGAAAGGTTCTTCAATCCCCAACGCACTATAATGGTTTCCACTACTAATAGCAATACCATACTTTTAATAAAATACCATGAATGCATTTTCCACACACACAAAATTAAAGCAACAGTTACTCTTTTATTTCATTATGACACAGAACTGTACAAAATGGCTCAGGTTCAAACTCATACCTCACTGAGGCATACTGTCTTCCCAATTAACTTTATCTGTAAAGTGAAATGTTGCCTGAAGGGGCCATCTTTCCTATGGCACTCCAATTCTTTTATGTGTTCCAATGTCTAGTCTCTGACTCTCTTCCCCAAATCTAACTGCATATCACAGAAGGCAACATGAGTCTTGGCTGACATCGTGACTATGCGAAGCCTCCTCTCCAGGAAGGTCGAGCTCTTTGACGGTGGGTGCAGTGGGTATGATGAGGGAGACAGGCCTCCACCTGTGAGCCAGGTCAGCCTGCCCTGCCCCGTGTGCCCCGGCCACCCTTTCCTTACATCAGCGCACCCTTGGAGCACATTCAGGAAGAAGTTCCTAAATAGATGCATGTTCACATCTATTCATTGCCAAGGGACTTTCCTTTGATGATGTTCTTTCTGCAGTCAAGGATTTAATTATTTTCATAACCTAGAATCTGCTCACATTGAGTAGTGTGTTACAAAAACATTCTCAAAGGTGGCAAACTTGTAGGATCAGCTGTAACCTGACAGCTCATGTTGTATTCATTTGCCAGCTGGGTTATCTTCTTTCTCTGCTGTTACAAGAAAAGTCGAGGAGGCCAAGGCCATTTTCCTCTTGTTCTTCACTGTATTTCCAAGAATGGTCCTGTTACATGGTATGGAGATGCTCTTCCTCCCACCCTTTTTCTGCCTCTCTCTCTCTCTCTCTCTCTCTTTCTCTCTCTCTCTCTCTCTATATATATATATGAAGCCACCTCTTGCAACCTCATGTACTCATTACTCTTAATGTTTAAAATCCCTTTCATGATAATAGAAAGTTCATTTCATACATTTGCCAATGGTTTCCTCAAATGATAGACAGCACTTTTACTCTAGTATTTATCCTTTTAGCAAATGAAATTATCCATCATGAATTAACTAATATTGATTTTTTTATATTCTACAAAGAGATAGCACAAACGTGATCTCACTACAAAGACAGTGTGAAGTAGATTGTATCATGTTATAATATTAGCAAAATGCAATCGGATTTTTATGCAGAGTCCATTATGCAGACACACAGTGAATCATACATAATAGAAATCAGTGATCCATATTCTTTGGGTTTGGAGTTACACAGGTTTCAGCCTGAGACCTGGAAAGCTACTGAACTTTATGTCTCAGTTTTTTGTCAGTAAAACAATGGACAGTCGTACTCACTTCATGGGGATATTGTGAGAATTAAATGAGACAACATATGTAGCATGCTCCAGGCACTTCGTAAGGATCAATAAATGACTGGAATGACTATGTGTAATAAAACCCCATAATAATATATCATAGAATCCATACTTTAAGATCTATTCTGAATGTTTTCCAAACTTTCTGGTTACTAAATGTTGAATTTAAATGCAGAATATACGTGAAGCAAATTTAGCATATTATCCTGGAGGTTGAGTGTATAATTTATCAAACAAAAGTGGAACAAAGGGGGAAATATACACGGCAAAGGAGAATGCTGAGCATGGAGAAAGTGAATCTTTATTACCTTTGCTTTAAATACCATCTACTGCATTGTAAGTTCATGTCAGTTAATTTTTAATATAGGTATTTTTTAACTGTTTCACAACCAACTCATAAAATTCCTGGAATTGTAACAGTTGGCTCTCATGAGCTAGCAAGGGAGAGCTCCAGATCACTAAAGTGGGCAATCATGAAACTCATAAAGAACACTGCCCAGGAATGCCCGGGCATGAGAGCAGGGCTACACTCCAGCTCTCTGAAGGTCCTTCTCATCACAGGGAAACATGCTAGGAAGATAAGCTTCTTCCTCCATCCAGCCAGGCATCATCCTAGTGAGAAAAGGGCAATCTGTGTTTTGTTTGTCCTAGATAGGACAGTTTTTTTGAGAGGGCTGTTTGCATGATCAAGATGGAACCATGTTAGAACCACAAACTCAATATTAACTGGCTTGCCCATCATTACCATGAGTAAGGACTCAAGAATAAGACAAAATCAACTACTGGCCAAATAAGAAATAGGTTATTCTTTGCATATACATATAGTAGTGTGAGCTAAATTCTGTGACTCTGCTAAGCGTTAAAAACTGGAATTGTAAGGGACCTAAATATGAAGATATAATGAAGAAAACATCATTTGTATAATAATTAGTTTATAACAATTTTGAGAAGAAAATTATGAAACCAACACATGTAGAACATTTTTGGTGTAACCCTGTACTAAGTACCTTACGTGTAAGAATTACTTTAATTCTCTATAATACGGACACTAGAATTGTCACTCTTTCTTTTACTAATAAGGAAGCTGAGGCTCTGTTATATTACGTGGTTCCCTGAAACTATAAGTACATGATGGAACCAGAACTCAAGTGCAGCCACAGGACTCGTGATCATGCCCTTAACCCCAGAATCAGAGAGCAGAACTTCAGAATCACAGCCAGGATCAAGATCCATTGTAGTGGTCTCAGAATTACTAATTATGTGGGAAATTACTCAAATTTCTGTTAAAATACATTATCCAAAAAGGTATGGGTTCATAGCAACCTTGTAATAACGTGATTGGAGCGGCCAGTCAAGTGAAACGGCAGCACCACTCTGAGTCTTTCTGTTATGACAAAATCTGCAAGGAAACAGCCTAAGGAAAACAGCCATCTGGGGACCAAATAGAATAACGAAGCGCATGCTTCCTTTTATAGTGTTGCCGCTTGGAACGGATTCAGCATTTATTGTATATTTGTGGCTTCATCATCAAGCTGCAGCAGAACTCCATCGAGATGCCTGTGGGCGGTGGGGCGGGGGGGCATCATTTGATATTTAAAAAGAAACATTCATTCTCCAAATTTTCAGCTATTGGGGTAAAAAATGGACTAAAATACATCATAAAATTTGCTAAGTGGCTTTAATAGACTATGCAGCTGGTTCCCACCATCACCAACGATAACCAAACATAATAGTCCACCTGGTTGTCAGCATTTATTTTGTGTTTCTAGATACTGTATTGCAACCATTAATCTGTAAAGTCTTTGGAGACCCCATTAGCTAGGGTGGACATGTGACTGCATAGCAATCTATACCTACTCTCATACAATCTCCACTACAGTGGCTCTTATATTCACAAAGGTGTTACATTTAACATCAACAGAGGAAAGGAAGATAAAACTAAGCATACCTGGGTTCTCAATTCTGTTCCTGTTACAAGCCCTGCAGAAGATAGTTTCCAGACAGAAGGAAGGACAATCATGCATGATAAGAAGTTAGCAATTGGTAAACCTGGATAGAGGATATATGGGAGTTCTTGTGTTATCTGGGAAAGTTTTCTGTAAGTTTGGTTTTATTTCTAAATAAAGAAGTTACAATGAATAACAACAAAGTATCAAGCCAGTGTCATTTTTTTCCTCCTGAAATGATAATGAAAACATCAATGTGAAGACTTCTAAAAATGTATGCCTGAGAATTTCCATACAGTTGTTAGTCGTCTGAGAATGCCTTTGAAAATTGTATCTTATCTCATTAACATGTCAATCAAGAAGAGAAGCAAGAAGCAGGAATATAGAAATTATGTTATCAACACCACAGAAACGTCTATTTGCACAGCAGTGCTGCTGAAATACAGATTTCCTTTCCTAAGTAGAGCTCAAACTTTAGGATGTATAAGAATAACTTGAGGATTTTATTAAGATGAATTTTCCTAGTTCAGGGCTTCTCAATCTGTTTTTTATTATCATCCCCTCACTCTCTGTGAAATTGTAATAATGCCGACAGGCTGGGATATCTACTTATGGAATGTGGCCGGATGGAGGGTCACAAAATGGTTGCTTTAGCTAAGAGTTTTCGCCCTCCAAAATCCCATCCTTGTACCTTTAGGAGCTATTGCTGCCCCCATTAGAATCAATTCCTAGTCCCATCTCTTCAGTCCTTTGATTCAGGAGCTTTGTTGTGGGATCTAAAATTGTGTTTTTAAAAAAAACACATGCACACACATTGCAGGAGATTCTGGCGCAGATGGTCCCTTAAAGACATTCTGAGAAAAACTGCTAAGATTTTACAATCTCAGGAAATTACCTCTGAACGCCTCATTTGGAAGCGACCGAATTAGTAAGTGGCAAAGACTTGATGGAAGATCCTTTCCCATTAATTTGTCATTGAGAGTTTGGCCCCTAGTGCCTCGTGTCCCACAGGATCCCTCGGGACACACAGTATTCTCAATACATGCATATTCAGCTGGACCTCTGGAATGGATCCGTGGATCCAGAATAATCAGTGTGAGCTCACAGGAGGTGCTCAGGCCACAGTGGATGGGGAGGCCTCCAGTCAGAGACTGAGTCTGGGCAATGACCCTCAACCCTCGCTATGTTTTAGATCCTTACCCAAACTTTGGAAAGATATAAATTGTTCTGTCACCAGGTTATTAAATTCAGGCAGTCAAAGATGTGTCCATTGATCCCTATGTTCCTTGGTGACTATAATACCGAGAAGCATAGACAGCCAAGGGAATCAGCATCCAAGGACTGTTCAGTTTGTTTCCGTCCAGCCTGGAAACAGTAGGTTCATGATAAGAGGGTCGAGCCAGGTTTTTGGAGCTTTGGTGGGCTCTGCCTGAAGTCTTTATTCAAGTGAGCTGCTCAATCATACCTTAAGTGTTTGCTTCTGATTTGACTGAGATCCACATGCACTCATAGGATGCTCAAGACTGCTACCAGCCACCCTTCTGGACAAGGAGACCCATCAGGGCTGGGCATGAAGTCAAGGTACATTAGGTTCCAGCCTTAGCAAGCAAATTATGGGCGAATTAGCTTGAAGCACCTGGAATCAAGCAGTAGCTGAGACCCACCTTAGCCCCAGAGATCTCACAGTCTTCAACCAGTAAAAACTCATTTCATGTCACTTTGGCCATGGCTTTAAGATTTCTTTTTTCCCACTCAACTTAATCAAAACTGGACCTGACTAAATCCTGAAGACTGTAAGCCAAGTCCAAGGTCTTCAAGGCCCCATTGACCTAGATTCTCCAATCCCAATCCACTGTGAAGTTATGACAAATGAAACAAATATTTAGTGAGCGTCCTTTTTGTATTAATAGTTAGCACTATCCCAAGAGGTACAGATGTACAGAGAAGAAATAGAAAACAATCTTGCCTTCATAGAGTGTATAATCTAGTTGGCACTGGTAGAGGAGAAGACAGAGGACAAAAGGGATCAGAATGATTTGTAGTGCTTCTTGAATCACTGGCTATATATCTTGAATTTGTTCTGAAAACTGAATTACCATTTTCCCTTCAAATATTACTTATAACCCATTTCATTCCTTTTCCTCCTCAAGGATCACACTGAGATTGTGTTCAGCATTATCATCATCTTCCTTATATCTCTTAGGCCTTCCTTTGTTTTCACTCAATATACTACCCTGGATATTTTCTACTGCCCTGCCACAATATGAAATCCTTTTCAGCTATGTACAATCAATTGTTAAAGCCATCAGTTCAATTTTAATTTGTCACATTATTTTTTAGTTCTACACTTTCCATTTGATACTTTCATATAGATTTTAAAACCTGGTAGAAGGTTTTATCATTATTTATTGTACATCTTGGTTGAAGTAATTATGAAATCAAATCTGATAGCTATATCATGTGCATCACTTGTGAGTCAGTTTCAATTTTATATTGTTTCCCTTGATCTTATATTTCGGTATACCTGTTGTTACTGATATTATTATTTGATTGGTCATATAGAGTGTGTTAGGCTGTATGCCTTCCTGTTCACATTTTTAAAAGCATTTATGAAAACTAGTATTAATTCTTCTGTAATCATTTCGAAGAAATTCTCTATGAAGCCACATGTGCCTGGTCTTTCCTTTGTGGAAAGATTTTATTAATTAAATCTATTCAATATAAGCCTACCATGATTTGTGTCTTTCTAGGAATTTTTTTGTTTCTTGTGGGTTATCTAATTTTTTTGGCGTATAATTTTACTAGTATTACCTTTTAACGCATTTTAAGTTTGATTCTAATATATGGTATACTTCCCTTTTCTCTGGGGGATACAGTCCAAGATCTCCAGCATATGCCTGAAACTGCTGAAGGAACAAAATTTCATATATGCTATGATTTTTCTATACGTACATACTTATGATAAAGTTTAATTCATAAATTAGGCAGAGAAAAGGTTAACAACAATAATACAATAGAACAATTATAACAATATACCGTAATAAAAGTTATATGAATATGGTCTCTTTCTCTCTTCAAAATATCTTATTGTATTGTACTCACTCTTATTCTTCTCGTGATGATGTGAGATAATAAAATGACTATATGATGAGATGACATAGACACTGTGATGTTGCATTAGGCTACAACTGACCTTCTGATGATAGGTCAGAAAAGGTTCCTGTGTTCCAGGTGATGCCGGATCACTGAGCCATGATGGTGCCAATGGTTAGATACAAGAGCAGAAGATATTGATGATTAACACGCAGGTAGTGTACGCAGTATATATGCTGGATAAAGAGTTGATTCGTGTCCCAGATGGAATGGAATGAGATGGCACAGGATTTCACTACGCTACTCAGAACGTTGTGCAATTTAAACTTTTTGGAATTATTTATTTCTGGAATTTTCTATCTTTTATTTTTGGACCAGGATTGATCATAGGTACCTAAAACCATGGAAATCAAAATGATGGGTAAGGGGGCACTATTGTATCCTCTTTCATTCCTGATTTTAGTAATTTTTCTTTTGGTTTGGTTTTTTTTTTTTTTTTTTTTTTTTTTGTCAGTTTAGCCAAGGTTTTCAATTGTGTTGATCTTTTCAAAGGACCAAGTTTTGGTTTTATTGATTTCTCTATTGTTTTTCTCTATATTTCTTTTATTTCTACTCAAACCTTTATTATATCGTTCCTTTTACTGGCATTGGATATTGTTTACTACTTTTCCTCATTTTTGAATATAAAAAGTTAGGTTAATTTAAGATACTTTTATGTATTTAAATATAGGTATTTATTACTTTGGACTTCGGGTGATTAGGTTGTGTTAATGTAGGTTTATCAATCACAAAATGTGTACCATTCAGGTCGGGGAGATTAATAACAGGGGAGGTTATGCATGTGTCAGAGCAGGGGCTATATGGAAAATCTCTGTACCTTCCCCTTAATTTTGCTGTGAATCTAAAGCTTTTCTTAAAAATGAAATTACTAAAGAAAGATGAGTGTTTACAGCTATAAAATTCTCCATAAGAACTGCTTTAGTTATACCTTACATCTTTTAATATGTAGTATTTTCATTTATCTAACATTATTTTATAATATCTATTGTAATTTCTTTTTTGATACATTGGTTATGTAGGAGCATTCTGGTTAACGTAGTAGTTTGCTAGGGCAACCATAACAAGATACCTCAGATGGGTGGTTTACACAATGGAAATTTATTTTCTCATAGTTCTTGTAACTAGAAGTCCAAGATCAAGGCGTTGACAGTTTGATTTCCTCTGAGGCCTCTCTTCTTGGCTTGCGGATGGCCGCCTTCTCACTGTGTCATCACTGTGTCCTCACATGTGACTCTCTGATGGCACACCCTGTGCATGTCCAAATTTGTTCTTATTAAAACACCAGTCATATTAGATTTGAGCCCACCCTAATGACCTCTTTTTAACTTATTGGCCTCCTTAAATGCCCTGTTCTCAAATACAGTCACATTCTGAGTTACTGGGGGCTAAAGTTTCAACATATGAATTGAGGGGAGGGGTCAGGGCAGGACAAAATTTAGCCCATAATAGATAATTTTTGCATATTTGTGAATTTTATAACATTCCATCTATTGAGTATTTTTATTTTTATTCCATTATGGTGAGAGAACACACTTTGTAATATTTTAATTCTTTTAAAAATTATTGACACTTGTTTTATGGTTTTGTATGTGGTTTGTCATGGAGAATGTTTCATGCACTCTTCAGAAGAATGCGTGTTCTGCTGTTGTGGAATAGCACGTTTGATAAATTTCTGCTGTATATAGTTGTTCAAGTCTTCTTTTTCTTGAACTTTTGTCTAGTTCCATCCATTGCTGTGAAAGCTACTGAAATATTCAAATATCTATGCATGCTCTATTTTTCCTTTCGATTCTGTCAGTTTTGCTTCATGTATTTTGGAACCCTGTTGTTAGGCACATATATATTTATAATTTCTGTATCTTCATGATGGAATAATTCCTTTATAACTACATAATGTCCTTATTTTTTCTATAATAATAATTTTTACATTAAAGTTGAGTTACCTGATATTAACATATGTACTCTAGCACTTTTCGGGTTACTTTTTGAATGGTACATGATTTCCCATGTTTTACTTTCAACCAATTTGTGTCTTTGAATCCAATAGATGTCTCTTATAGGCAAAATATAGCTGGATGACTTCTTAATCAATTCTGCTAATCTCTGCCTTTTGAGTATTAAATCCATTTATATTAATGCAATTACTGATAAAGTAGGATTTATGCCTACCATTTTGCTTTTTGTTATGTGTATTATACCTGTTTCGTTCTTCTATGCCCCCATTGCTGCCTTTTTTGTGTAAATAGGTACTAATTTACATGTCATTTTGATTCTCATGCATTTATTTTCATATATTATTTATTTTATCATTATTTCCCTAGGGATCACAATTAATACATTAATTTAAAATAATTTAGTTCAGATTAATGCCAACTAAATTTTAAGAGTGTACAAGAACTTTTCTCTTATATAGCCAGCTGTGCCCTCTACCGCTACTCTTCTAACTTTGGGTCATTATGTTCAAACAAATTACATCTTTATGCATTGTGTGCTCATTTATAACAGACTTATGTTCATTTATTTCTGTAATTATGTTTTAAATATAATTAAAGATTAGAGTAACAAAAATAGGCAATACTTTTTTTTATATTTATTTATGTGTTTAAATTCCAAGTGCTGTCTATCTTTTATGTGAATTCAAGTCAAATGTCTTTCATTTCAGCCTGAAAGATTCCCTTTGCTGTTTCATGAAGGGAAGATCTGTTAGACAAAAATTCTCTTAGTTTTTGTTTTTCATTAATGTCTTAATATTCCTCCATTTTTGAAAAGTCATTTTTATGGATATAGAATTCTTGGCTGGCAGTCTTCCTTTTTAGCACTTTGAATTTGTCATCTTTCTGCCTTTTGGCTTCCATGGTTTCTGATTAGAAGTCAGCTGTTAATCTTCTTGAGGAACACTTGTACATGAAGCATAACTTCTATATTTATGCTTTCAAGATATTTTTTGCCCTTGGCTTTTCACAGTTTGATTATGTTGTGTCTAGGTATGGATCTGTTTCAGTTTATCCAACCTGGAATTTGAGAAGCTTCTTAGATGTGTAGATTAATATTTTCCATCAAATTTGGCAAGTTTTCTCCCATTAGTTCCTCCAATATTATTCCTGCCTTGTCTTTCTCCTCTCATCTGTGACTCCATTATGTACGCTGGTACACTTGATGGTGCTCTACAGGCCCCTTAGGCTGTGCTCATTTTCCTTCATTGTTTTTTTCTTCTCTACCTCAGACTGGATCATCTTAATTGATCTATCTTTAAATTCACTGCTTGTTTTGCCAGCTTACATACACTTCATTTCTGCTAATGTATATTTAATTTTAGTTACTGTACTTTTCAACTTCAGAATTTCTATTTGTTTCTTTTTATAATTGTTCATCTCTATGTGGGGAGATACCACTCTCATACTTTCCTTTAGCAATTTAGACATAATTTTCTTTCGTTATTTGAACATTTTTATGATCGTTTATTTAAAATCCCTCTCCAGTAAATCTAATATCTGGGCTCTCTCAGACACAGTTTCTGTTGACTACTTTTTTCTCTCTCTGCGGAACATACTTTCTTATTTATTTGAATATCTCATAATTTTTTTGTTGACAACTATGTTTCTTAGTTTGGTTTGTGCTGCTATTACAGAATGCACAGAGTGGTTAATTTATTTTTTAAAGTGGTAGTTTATTTTCTAACTGTTCTATACCCTGAGAAGTCCAAAATCAAGGGGCCCGTGTACTGTGAGAACTGTCTTGCTGGGTCATCCAATGGGGTAAGGTGGGAAGAAGGGGAGGGCAAAAGGGACCAAACCCATCCTTTTGGAAGGGAGCCACTCCCACAATAACAAACCTACTCCTGTGATAACAGCATTAAACCACTCATGAGGGCAGAGTCCTCATGGCCTAATCACCTCTTAGTACTGTTACAATGGCAATTAAATTTTAACATGAGTTTGGGAGGGGACAAACATTTCAAACAAAACACTAAACATGATAAATAATAAAATGTGGAAACTTTGAAAATCAGATTCACCGTCCATTCCCGAGTAGGTTGCTGTTTCTGCTTGTAATTGTTGTTTGTTTGTTTGTTTCATTACTTTTCTTAACTAAATCTGCAATATCTATATTATGTGTCATGCATAGCCACTGAACTCTCTGCTTATTTATTGTAGTAGTCAGTGAGTAAACATATTTCCTTAAATGGCTTGAAGCAATAACACTCTTAGCCTTCACTTAGGAGCTGGGCTTCTGTGCTGGGACGCTTCTGTGCTGGGGCATTGCTGTGGTGCTCTTGGAGACAGTTTACATCTTTTCCTTAGTCTGCACTTCTACTTGTGCAAAGCCTTAAGATCAACCCTAAGAGAGAAACTGGGGTCTTCTCAGGTATCTTATGAGCACACCCACAGCTCTGAACATATGCATAGCCTTCTAGATTCTGAGGCATACGTTGCAGTTTTTCGAAGTACTCTATGGATCTCTCATTTCCTTCTAAGTGTTTTGGCCAGTTTCTTGTTTGTCCCAATTGTTGCAATGCTAAAGGATTCCTGCTGGTTGTTTTCTACAAATGCCCCAGGGAAAAGGTTTGTAGTGAGCTTATTCTGAGTCACTTTATATGAAAACAAATCTTGTGAGTGACAGTGACCAGAGAGGTCAAATGATGATAATTCTCTAAGAATGGTGTTTTTGGAGGAGATCCAAACCCAGTCTGCAGCCTCCAGTCGCTCCGAGGCTGCTGGTTTATGGGGCTACCAAGATTGCGAGGCTGCCGGGTTTTAGAGCTACTACAGAGCTAGGGAGAAGAGGATGTGGCTACAAAAGTCGAAGGACCACAAAACACTGCTCTTGCCAAAGTTCAACCATTTGTTCCTGAATGAACGCTGCCTTTTTTTTTTTTTTTTTTTTTTTTTGAGACAGAGTTTCGCTCTTGTTGCCCAAGCTGGAGTACAAAGGCACAATCTCAGCTCATTGCAACCTCTGCCTCCCAGGTTCAAGAGATTCTCCTGCCTCAGCCTTCCGAGTAGTTGGGATTACAGGCTTCTGCCACCACACCCGGCTGATTTTTGTATTTTTAGTAGAGACAGGGTTTCACCATGTTGGCCAGGCAGGTCTCGAACTCCTGACCTCAAGTGATCCACCTGCCTTGGCCTCCCAAAGTGCTGGGATTATAGGCGTGAGCCACCGTGCCCGGCCTACAAATGCTTCTTAGATTGTTGGAAGCCTTTGATTAATCTCCAAAGTCCTGAACAAGTTTATTGTGCCAGTGTTCTCGTTGCTTTATGAAGGACAAGTATTCAGTGGTCGTCTCTTTGTAATTCCAGGAGCAGTCTCCCCCACTATCTAAAAACTGACAGAAGAATCCCTGAAAATAGTTATGTCTCACTGAGAAGAAGAAATTTGCTAACATTAGATTTATAGTAATCATTATTATTTTTTTGCTAAAGATGAAATTTCCAAGTTTCTGTAAGATGGAAAAAATATTCAAAAAGCTATTGGCAAACTTACATGTTTTACAGAAATTTTAACATATCCTATTGTGGTACAAATTGTCTGGTGGGAATCAGGAATGGTCTGCTCACCAAAACCAGTCCTAGAAATCATTGACTCTCTATATATTCCAGAACAGATGTAAAGTGACAGTATTATAACATCATAAACTTGATAGCATATTTCCTCAGATCTTGATGTAGAAGTAGTAAATCCAGGATGCATGCAATATAAATACATGCTTCACTTCTTATTTTCTCTCTATAAAATTCTCTGCCAATTTATGTTATGTAAGTTTAAAATGCTCTTTTTAATGCCAAATCTTAGAAATAAACAGTTTTAAAAAATGACTCACTTTTACAAATAAACAAAAAGAACTGACATAACTACTAATATGGAATTTTGCTTGTATCTTGAGATAATAAAAACAAAAATAAAGAACACCATGCCAATATCTGAGGAAGTTACTAAAATGCGAATAAAACGTTACTTGTAATAGCTATATATACCTATGTAATAACTATATATACATAAATACATATATGTATATATGCAATAACTATGTATACACACATATGTATATGTGTATATATAATATATACACATATATGTATGTATGTGTATAGTGTATATGGTATACATACACATATATATGTAATAACTATATTCCTATATGCATAATATGTATATGTATATATACATATATATTCCTATATGTATATGTATATGTGTATATATAACTATATGTAATAAATATATATATACACACACACACACACATATATATATAGAGAGAGAGAGAGTCTTTTAAAAGTAAGTCAAGGGGGAGAGAAGTATCTTAGTATGTCACTGCCCACTCCTTAAATCTAACCTGGGAATCAAAAGGGCTGTATCACAGTGCTGTTTGTGGCCCTGACTATGCTCTTTGACTTTTTCGGTGAGCCTCAGTTCCCTCATTTGTAAAACTGTCAGGAAAGCACTATATTATTGTGAAAAATAAGATACCATATAAATGTTACAGATGATTATTACTTAGTCAATTTTGGGGACAGGACCAAAGCTTAAAGGAGGCAGTAGACACTCTTTGAGAAAGCTTTCCAAAAGGTGAGAATTATCGAGCATGTGGCTTTACAAGCAAAGCTTTCGTGGTAGAAATCTCAAATAGAACTTGCAGGTTAAACTGGTTGTTTCTCACTCTCCTTTCCTTTCAAACATGTCTTTTAGTCCTATCTGAGAAATGTCATCATGGAACTGAGGTCACACCCCACCCTGCAGTTTCATCATGCATTTCCTTTTATCTTAGATAATTCTATGACATCCTTATCTTGTCAGGTTTTAATTAATCAGGGAGTCTTAGTGCTCATATCACCTTTGTGTGTTTGTCTGATGTGAGATTTGAGAAAAATCCACAGGATCACAAGATTTCCCAAACACAGGAATAAGATACAATCACCATGTGAATTACCAAAGGATACATTTCAAATTGGGAACAGAAATCACATCTCACAGTTTTATTTATCTCATTTATTCCCTAATAACCGCAGTATATATCTGTTCACACTCCTTTTCTGAACATTACCCCCTTCAGCTGTTCAGAGAGGGGTCCTCCTGCATATCTAGTATCTTTATTCTCTGAATACCACTGAGTGGACCTGGACATCTGACCCCAGTTGGGCATAATGGATTTTCCAGCTGGGAATTTGGAACTGGGACACGGAGACTAGTTACTTAATTATGGGTGCTGGACATGGAAGGTGACCTAAGGGCCATATGGAGATGGCCATAATAGTTTATATGCAAATGAGAGCCCAAGCTGCAGAGGAGGAATGAAGGCAGAGGGAGAATGAAAAGAGCCAGGCCGGGTGCGGTGGCTCACGCCTGTAATCCCAGCACTTTGGGAGGCCGAGGCAGGCGGATCACGAGGTCAGGAGATCAAGACCATCCTGGCTAACCCAGTGAAACCCCATCTCCACTAAAAATACAAAAACAAAACAAACAAACAAACAAAAAAAAAAACAAAACTAGCCGGGCGTGGTGGTGGGTACCTGTAGTCCCAGCTACTCCAGAGGCTGAGGCAGGAGAATGGCGTGAACCCGGGAGGCAGAGCTTGCAGTGAGCCGAGATCGCGCCACTGCCCTCCAGCCTGGGCGACAGAGTGAGACTCCATCTCAAAAACAAAACAAAACAAAACAAAGCAACAACAAAAAAAGCGAGTCGCCTCACTTGAGGGCGTGAAGAGCAGAAAGAAAGTGAAGCAGATGTCCTAAGTTCCTGGGTTTTATGTTCAGTTTCATGGGTAGCCTCTGTTCATATTTTTTATTTAAATTTGTGGGATAGTCTCTTATTCTTACGTGGTACACTTTAGTAAACATGAGTTGGTTTTTTAAAAACAAACCCTCCCTGACTCAGACAATACATCTGTAGTTAATTCCTAGTGTAGCCATATAACTTATTGCCCAAGCCAGGATAATGTGGAGATCAAAGCAGACTTTCTCATTATAACTGAGCAACTGGTTGCAGAGCTGTCCTACATTGTTCAAACACTGATGTGAAGCCTCTGAACTGGGAGAGGATTGTGAAAGAGCTTTCAATTCAGATGGGTCACAGCAGGTTATCTGTTGCTATGCAATTTATGACCCCCATACAGTGGCTGAAATTAAAATCATTTACTTTGCTCACACATCTGGGTCTTGATGGGGCTATGTTGACCAGATCTGGTTTAAGGTCTTCTATGTGGTGTGGTCAGATGGTGGCTGGGGATGGGTCATTCCGAATGTTTCTTCAATTACATGCCTGGGCTGAGAAAACTTAGGGACTAGAATAGCTGAGACCCCATGAACATGACAGAGAGAGATTTTCTTTTATCTATCTATCTATCTCTCTCTCTCTCTCTCTACCTAGCTACCTACCTACCTGCCTGCCTATCATCTATCACCTACCATCTATCTATTATCTGTCATCTATCTTCTATCTTTCATCTATTCATCTATCTACCTATAATCTCTTTATCCATCTACAATTTTAGCGCCTCTACTTTTTTTTTTTTTTGGATACAGGATCTGGCTCTGTCACCCAGGTGGGAATGTGGTCGCACTATCTCAGCTCATTGCAACCTCTGCCTCTTGAACTCAAGCAATTCTCCCACCTCAGCCACCCAAGTAGCTGAGACTACAGGTACACACCACCACGCCCAACTAATTTTTGTATTTTGGGTAGAGACACAATTTCATCATGTTGCCCGGGCTGATCTTGAACTCCTGAGCTCAAGCAATCCACCTGCCTCGGCCTCTCTACCTGTTTTTACCCATGTAGTTTCCACACAGTGGTTCTAGGCAGTCAGGACTTCTTGCACAGCAACTGGAACCCCACAGAGCACATGGCCCAGATTCTGATGGAGTCTGGAAGTCTTGCAGCATCTATGGGCTGTGTTCTGTTTTGTATATTGGCAACCAAAAAGGCTTGCCGAAGTGCAAGGAGAAAGGATGTAGACTCCAAGCCTCAATGGTAGGAGTGGCAAATAACTGGCTGATGTGCTTTAAACCTCTTCAGTGGGAGATAGCTTTGGAGAATTCACTGCCTTGCAGTGGGTTTGAAATGTCACATCAGTCACTTCCATGATGAGAGTGAGCATGATGAGAACAAATTTGCAATATGTATAATATATTTTCATGTAATCATTTTTTGGTTTTACTATATTTAAAGAAATACCACAATAAAGTCTAAAGGGGTATCTTTTATGGAAGTGAATATTTTATTTAGAGCAACTTCGTTAAGTAAATGCTGAAATTCATGAAAGTTGTGGCGCATCAAACACTTATATTTATCAAACTGTAACTTTTGTTAATTTTATCCATTCCTTTTTCACTTATTATAAAATATACAGACTTATCTTTACTGCAGTTATGACTCATCCAAATAGCAACAAAATAAAATGAAGATATTCTTGTTTCTTGTAAGAAGAAGAAAAATATTTAAAATTCTGATTAAAGAACTAGTAATAAGAATTTTATAGCTCTAGTCTCTTGATAAAGGTGAGAATAACATATTACCTTATTAGGTTATGTAAACTGTTCTGTCCATTTTTCACACTTGGCACAAATTAATAAAAAATATTATTCAAGGGCAAGTAGAGTGACGTAGATATTAATCTGGTATGAGAGTAGTATACATCTTGGCTGGGCACGGTGGCTCATACCTGTAATCCAGCACTTCGGGAGGCCAAGGCAGGCAGATCACTTGAGGCCAGGAGTTCAAGACCAGCCTGGGCAACATAGCAAAACACTGCTTGCACTAAAAATACAAAAATTAGCTAGACGTGGTGGTGCACACCTGTAGTCCCGGCTACTCAGGAGGCTGAGGCAGAAGAATTGCTTGAACCCTGGAGACAGAGGTTGCAGTTAGCTGAGATCACACCACTGCACTCCAGCCTAGGTGACACAGTGAAGCTTTGTCTCAAAATAAAACAAAACAACAAAAAAGAGTAATACACATCCCTTTATAAATAAAATTTAATATAACTGATCATAAATCAGACACTAAAAATAAAAACATATAAATTGATACTTAAAAATACTCTTATTTTTCTTTTTATTTCATCAGCAGCAGTGATAGGCAATTTAAATCAGAACTTGCATACAGTTTACATGTGACCTAATGCCTTTGTTCTACATTAGACCCTTGTGTTACAATCAATGAGACAATTGAACTTCAATTCAAGATGTAACTGGAATTCCTGGAAAAGAAATGGCCGCCCACGCTGAGTAATCTCTATACCTCTTTTGGGTGGAATTCTGCAGATGGCTGGGGGTAGGACTTTAGCCAACCTCGTGATCACAGTGGAAGGTAAACAGAAGCACTGTCGAGGGGAGTGGGTGGTCCTGGAAGTAAGGAAAGGGCATCTGGCAGCAAGAGAGAGTGAAAGGAGGAGAGCTACGTGGGTAACGTATTGAACATTCATGACTTTGTTGTTGTTGGAGTACTTCTTGTTTAGTTTACTTTTCTTTTATTGTTGTCCTCGTCTTCCTCACCAGGTAAATGGACAGACACAACACTGAGTATAGGATGCATCACAGATATTCACTCATTTAAATTCATTTTAAAACTGAAATTTCACAGGAGCAAAGTTTGCTCTGCCAGACTAGATGCTTTTTGTCAACTGATTTGTAGAAGATGAGTAGAAGGGCCAGGTAATTTTTTTTTTAATGCTTGAATTAATCCGTGAGTTAAAAATAGAGCAAAGTATTACATGGCCAGAAATCAGAGTTATTAGAAAGCTACAGCAATTAAAACCTTTGAGCACTGATCCAAGAACAGACAACTAGAAGAAAGAAACAATAAGGTCCAGAATGAGGCCCACACAGGTCGGGTCTTCTGACTTCCTGCAACTATGCAGTTCCATGTAATCGAAAACTACTCTTTTGTTTTTCATTCGGGGTACAGTGTAATTTATACTTAGTAAAACATACAAATCTTAAATATGTATCTAATTAATGTTTGCCTGTATATACACCTGTGTAACTATCATTCAGCTCAAGATAAAAGGATATCTCCATCATCCCAGGAAGTTCCCTCCTGGTCCTTCCCCGCAGGTATCCCCAGGGACAACCTGTTATTCTGAAGAAATCCACCGCCAATGATAATAGTTTTGCCTACACTGGAATTTCATTTAAAGAGAAAAATGCAGCATGTCCTCTTTGGGGTGTCTGGCCTCTTCCAGTCTTAGTCTTATGTTTGTGAAATCTATCCATATTGTTCTGTGTAGAAATGGTGTGTCTTCCTCTTTTGGCCATGTAGGATTCCACTATATAAGTATACCATACTTTGTGCATCCAATTCCCCATTGGTAGACATTTGGGTTGTTTCTAGTTTTTGTCCATTCTAAATAAAGCTGCTATTAACATTCTTGCACAAGTCTTTTTGTAATATCATGCAATCATTTGTAGAGACCCATTCTGAGAGGTGGAATTGCTGGAACACAGGCATAAATTAAAGTGTATTAGAAACTGCCAAACAGGGGGGCGGAGCAAGATGGCCGAATAGGAGCAGCTCCAGTCTCCAACTCCCTGCGCCAGCGACACAGAAGACCGGTGATTTCTGCATTTTCAACTGAGGTACTGGGTTCATCTCTCTGGGGAGTGCCGGACGATCGGAGCTGGTCAGCTGCTGCAGCCCGACCAGCGAGAGCTGAAGCAGGGCGAGGCATTGCCTCACCTGGGAAGCGCAAGGGGGAAGGGAGTCCCTTTTCCTAGCCAGGGGAACTGAGACACACAACACCTGGAAAATCGGGTAACTCCCACCCCAATACTGCGCTTTAGGAAACAGGCACACCAGGAGATCATATCCCACACCTGGCCGGGAGGGTCCCACACCCACGGAGCCTCCCTCGTTGCTAGCGCAGCAGTCTGTGATCTACCCGCAAGGCAGCAGCGAGGCTGGGGGAGGGGCGCCCGCCATTGCTGAGGCTTAAGTAGGTAAACAAAGCTGCTGGGAAGCTCGAACTGGGTGGAGCTCACAGCAGCTCAAGGAAACCTGCCTGTCTCTGTAGACTCCACCTCTGGGGACAGGGCACAGTAAACTAAGACACACAGACACCTCTGCACAGACGCAAACGACTCTGTCTGACAGCTTTGAAGAGAGCAGTGGATCTCCCAACACGGAGGTTGAGATCTGAGAAGGGACAGACTCCCTGCTCAAGCGGGTCCCTGACCCCTGAGTAGCCTAACTGGGAGACATCCCCCACTAGGGGCAGTCTGACACCCCACACCTCACAGGGAGGAGTACACCCCTGAGAGGAAGCTTCCAAAGCAAGAATCAGACAGGTACACTCGCTGTTCAGAAATATTCTATCTTCTGCAGCCTCTGCTGCTGATACCCAGGCAAACAGGGTCTGGAGTGGACCTCAAGCAATCTCCAACAGACCTACAGCTGAGGGTCCTGACTGTTAGAAGGAAAACTATCAAACAGGAAGGACACCTACACCAAAACCCCATCAGTACATCACCATCATCAAAGACCAGAGGCAGATAAAACCACAAAGATGGGGAAAAAGCAGGGCAGAAAAGCTGGAAATTCAAAAAATAAGAGCGCATCTCCCCCGGCAAAGGAGCGCAGCTCATCGCCAGCAACGGATCAAAGCTGGACGGAGAATGACTTTGACGAGATGAGAGAAGAAGGCTTCAGTCCATCAAATTTCTCAGAGCTAAAGGAGGAATTACGTACCCAGCGCAAAGAAACTAAAAATCTTGAAAAAAAAGTGGAAGAATTGATGGCTAGAGTAATTAATGCAGAGAAGGTCCTAAACGAAATGAAAGAGATGAAAACCATGACACGAGAAATACGTGACAAATGCACAAGCTTCAGTAACCGACTCGATCAACTGGAAGAAAGAGTATCAGCGATTGAGGATCAAATGAATGAAATGAAGCGAGAAGAGAAACCAAAAGAAAAAAGAAGAAAAAGAAACGAACAAAGCCTGCAAGAAGTATGGGATTATGTAAAAAGACCAAATCTACGTCTGATTGGGGTGCCTGAAAGTGAGGGGGAAAATGGAACCAAGTTGGAAAACACTCTTCAGGATATCATCCAGGAGAACTTCCCCAACCTAGTAGGGCAGGCCAACATTCAAATCCAGGAAATACAGAGAACGCCACAAAGATACTCCTCGAGAAGAGCAACTCCAAGACACATAATTGCCAGATTCACCAAAGTTGAAATGAAGGAAAAAATCTTAAGGGCAGCCAGAGAGAAAGGTCGGGTTACCCACAAAGGGAAGCCCATCAGACTAACAGCAGATCTCTCAGCAGAAACTCTCCAAGCCAGAAGAGAGTGGAGGCCAATATTCAACATTCTTAAAGAAAAGAATTTTAAACCCAGAATTTCATATCCAGCCAAACTAAGTTTCATAAGTGAAGGAGAAATAAAATCCTTTACAGATAAGCAAATGCTTAGAGATTTTGTCACCACTAGGCCTGCCTTACAAGAGATCCTGAAGGAAGCACTAAACATGGAAAGGAACAACCGGTACCAGCCATTGCAAAAACATGCCAAAATGTAAAGACCATTGAGGCTAGGAAGAAACTGCATCAACTAATGAGCAAAATAACCAGTTAATATCATAATGGCAGGATCAAGTTCACACATAACAATATTAACCTTAAATGTAAATGGACTAAATGCTCCAATTAAAAGACACAGACTGGCAAACTGGATAAAGAGTCAAGACCCATCAGTCTGCTGTATTCAGGAGACCCATCTCACACGCAGAGACATACATAGGCTCAAAATAAAGGGATGGAGGAAGATTTACCAAGCAAATGGAGAACAAAAAAAAGCAGGGGTTGCAATACTAGTCTCTGATAAAACAGACTTTAAACCATCAAAGATCAAAAGAGACAAAGAAGGCCATTACATAATGGTAAAGGGATCAATTCAACAGGAAGAGCTAACTATCCTAAATATATATGCACCCAATACAGGAGCACCCAGATTCATAAAGCAAGTCCTTAGAGACTTACAAAGAGACTTAGACTCCCATACAATAATAATGGGAGACTTCAACACTCCACTGTCAACATTAGACAGATCAACGAGACAGAAAGTTAACAAGGATATCCAGGAATTGAACTCATCTCTGCAGCAAGCAGACCTAATAGACATCTATAGAACTCTCCACCCCAAATCAACAGAATATACATTCTTCTCAGCACCACATCATACTTACTCCAAAATTGACCACGTAATTGGAAGTAAAGCACTCCTCAGCAAATGTACAAGAACAGAAATTATAACAAACTGTCTCTCAGACCACAGTGCAATCAAACTACAACTCAGGACTAAGAAACTCAATCAAAACCGCTCAACTACATGGAAACTGAACAACCTGCTCCTGAATGACTACTGGGTACATAACGAAATGAAGGCAGAAATAAAGATGTTCTTTGAAACCAATGAGAACAAAGATACAACATACCAGAATCTCTGGGACACATTTAAAGCAGTGTGTAGAGGGAAATTTATAGCACTAAATGCCCACAAGAGAAAGCAGGAAAGATGTAAAATTGACACTCTAACATCGCAATTAAAAGAACTAGAGAAGCAAGAGCAAACACATTCGAAAGCTAGCAGAAGGCAAGAAATAACTAAGATCAGAGCAGAACTGAAGGAGATAGAAACACAAAAAACCCTCCAAAAAATCAATGAATCCAGGAGTTGGTTTTTTGAAAAGATCAACAAAATTGACAGACCACTAGCCAGACTAATAAAGAAGAAAAGAGAGAAAAATCAAATCGACGCAATTAAAAATGATCAAGGGGATATCACCACCGACCCCACAGAAATACAAACTACCATCAGAGAATACTATAAACACCTCTACGCAAATAAACTGGAAAATCTAGAAGAAATGGATAATTTCCTGGACACTTACACTCTTCCAAGACTAAACCAGGAAGAAGTTGAATCCCTGAATAGACCAATAGCAGGCTCTGAAATTGAGGCAACAATTAATAGCCTACCAACCAAAAAAAGTCCAGGACCAGATGGATTCACAGCTGAATTCTACCAGAGGTACAAAGAGGAGTTGGTACCATTCCTTCTGAAACTATTCCAATCAATAGAAAAAGAGAGAATCCTCCCTAACTCATTTTATGAGGCCAACATCATCCTGATACCAAAACCTGGCAGAGACACAACAAAAAAAGAGAATTTTAGACCAATATCCCTGATGAACATCGATGCAAAAATCCTCAATAAAATACTGGCAAGCCGGATTCAGCAACACATCAAAAAGCTTATCCACCATGATCAAGTGGGCTTCATCCCTGGGATGCAAGGCTGGTTCAACATTCGCAAATCAATAAACATAATCCAGCATATAAACAGAACCAAAGACAAGAACCACATGATTATCTCAATTGATGCAGAAAAGGCTTTTGACAAAATTCAACAGCCCTTCATGCTAAAAACGCTCAATAAATTCGGTATTGATGGAACGTACCTCAAAATAATAAGAGCTATTTATGACAAACCCACAGCCAATATCATACTGAATGGGCAAAAACTGGAAAAATTCCCTTTGAAAACTGGCACAAGACAGGGATGCCCTCTCTCACCACTCCTATTCAACATAGTGTTGGAAGTTCTGGCTAGGGCAATTAGGCAAGAGAAAGAAATCAAGGGTATTCAGTTAGGAAAAGAAGAAGTCAAATTGTCCCTGTTTGCAGATGACATGATTGTATATTTAGAAAACCCCATTGTCTCAGCCCAAAATCTCCTTAAGCTGATAAGCAACTTCAGCAAAGTCTCAGGATACAAAATTAATGTGCAAAAATCACAAGCATTCTTATACACCAGTAACAGACAAACAGAGAGCCAAATCAGGAATGAACTTCCATTCACAATTGCTTCAAAGAGAATCAAATACCTAGGAATCCAACTTACAAGGGATGTAAAGGACCTCTTCAAGGAGAACTACAAACCACTGCTCAGTGAAATCAAAGAGGACACAAACAAATGGAAGAACATACCATGCTCATGGATAGGAAGAATCAATATTGTGAAAATGGCCATACTGCCCAAGGTAATTTATAGATTCAATGCCATCCCCATCAAGCTACCAATGAGTTTCTTCACAGAATTGGAAAAAACTGCTTTAAAGTTCATATGGAACCAAAAAAGAGCCCGCATCTCCAAGACAATCCTAAGTCAAAAGAACAAAGCTGGAGGCATCACGCTACCTGACTTCAAACTATACTACAAGGCTACAGTAACCAAAACAGCATGGTACTGGTACCAAAACAGAGATATAGACCAATGGAACAGAACAGAGTCCTCAGAAATAATACCACACATCTACAGCCATTTGATCTTTGACAAACCTGAGAGAAACAAGAAATGGGGAAAGGATTCCCTATTTAATAAATGGTGCTGGGAAAATTGGCTAGCCATAAGTAGAAAGCTGAAACTGGATCCTTTCCTTACTCCTTATACGAAAATTAATTCAAGATGGATTAGAGACTTAAATGTTAGACCTAATACCATAAAAATCCTAGAGGAAAACCTAGGTAGTACCATTCAGGACATAGGCATGGGCAAAGATTTCATGTCTAAAACACCAAAAGCAACGGCAGCAAAAGCCAAAATTGACAAATGGGATCTCATTAAACTAAAGAGCTTCTGCACAGCAAAAGACACTACCATCAGAGTGAACAGGCAACCTACAGAATGGGAGAAAATTTTTGCAATCTACTCATCTGACAAAGGGCTTATATCCAGAACCTACAAAGAACTCAAACAAATTTACAAGAAAAAAACAAACAACCCCATCAAAAAGTGGGCAAAGGACATGAACAGACATTTCTCAAAAGAAGACATTCATACAGCCAACAGACACATGAAAAAATGCTCATCATCACTGGCCATCAGAGAAATGCAAATCAAAACCACAATGAGATACCATCTCACACCAGTTAGAATGGCAATCATTAAAAAGTCAGGAAACAACAGGTGCTGGAGAGGATGTGGAGAAATAGGAACACTTTTACACTGTTGGTGGGATTGTAAACTAGTTCAACCATTATGGAAAACAGTATGGCGATTCCTCAAGGATCTAGAACTAGATGTACCATATGACCCAGCCATCCCATTACTGGGTATATACCCAAAGGATTATAAATTATGCTGCTATAAAGACACATGTACACGTATGTTTATTGCAGCACTATTCACAATAGCAAAGACTTGGAATCAACCCAAATGTCCATCAGTGATAGATTGGATTAAGAAAATGTGGCACATATACACCATGGAATACTATGCAGCCATAAAAAAGGATGAGTTTGAGTCCTTTGTAGGGACTTGGATGCAGCTGGAATCCATCATTCTTAGCAAACTATCACAAGAACAGAAAACCAAACACCGCATGTTCTCACTCATAGGTGGGAACTGAACAATGAGATCACTCGGACTCAGGAAGGGGAACATCACACACCGGGGCCTATCATGGGGAGGGGGGAGGGGGGAGGGATTGCACTGGGAGTTATACCTGATGTAAATGACGAGTTGATGGGTGCAGCACAGCAACATGGCACAAGTATACATATGTAACAAACCTGCACGTTATGCACATGTACCCTACAACTTAAAGTATAATAATAATAAATAAATTAAAAAAAAAAAAAAAAAAAAAAAAAAGAAACTGCCAAACAGCTTTCCAAAGTGGCTGTATTGTTCTATACTCCCACCAGCAATACAAGAGAATTTCAGCTGCTACACATTCACAGCAATACTATTGTCCATTATTGATTATTTAATGAAGCCATACTTATGTTTTAAATTCGAACAACTGAAAAAACCAAAACCATGCAGTTAAATATTTTATGGTACATTTTAGTAGTTGTTTTTCTTTGTGATTTTTAAAAGTTCTGCATCCATTGCATATGGTTGTTTCTCCTTTATGTAGTTAACATAGAAAATCACATTAGTTTTCAACTGTTAAATCAACCTTTCATTCCAAGGATCCTGGCAGCGTTCTACTTTGTTTCCTCAGTGGTGGTTATATGATGTTCACTTTCTGATAAATCATAGTTGCACATTTTTGGTGAATTTTTGATGTGTTTTATTTATACCAAGTGAATATAAATTGTTTTGCTATATTACTGTTAAAATAATGAGGACTAACATTTTAGTAAGTAACTGCTTACTAAGTTATACTATTTTTGGTAAATTGACCTACAATAACTAACATATTTTGCTTACCATGAAAGAAACCTTGATCCACCCTATCAAAATCCCCCCAATTTTTTTTTTTTTTTTTTTTTTTGCAGAAATTAAAAAGCTGATCCTAAAATTCATATGAGATTGCAAGGGACGCTGAATAATCAAAACAATCTTGGAAAAGACAAATAGAGTTAAGGACTTACTCGTCGTGATTTCAAAACTTATTGTAAAGCTACACTAATGAAAACAGTGTGGTACTGAAATAGAGTAAACTTATAGACCAATGAAATGGAATCGAGAATTCAGAACCGATACACCCATACGTCAATGTTCAACAGATTTTCAACAAGGGTTCCAAGATCATTCTATGAAGAAGGAAGTATGTCTTCAACAACTGGATATCCACATGCAAAAGAATGAAGGTGGGATGTGACCTTACAACATATATAAAACTAATAACTCAAAGAGGATAAAGGACACAAATATAACACCTTAAACTCTAATACTCTGTTTTTTTGTTTTGTTTTGTTTTTTTAAATGGAGTTTCGCTCTTGTTGCCCAGGCTGGAGTGCAATGGCGCGATCTGAGCTCACTGCAACCTCTGCCTCCCAGGTTCAAGAGATTCTCCTACCTCAGTCTCCTGAGTAGCTAGGACTACAGAAATGTGCCACCATGCCTGGCTAATTTTGTATTTTTAGTAGAGATGGGGTTTCTCCATGTTGGTCAGGCTAGTCTCTAACTCCTGACCTCAGGTGATCCACCCACCTTGGCCTCCCAAAGTGCTGGGATTATAGGCGTGCGTCATGGCACCTGGCCAACTCTAATACTCTTAGAAGGAAATCCTCATGGCCTTGAGCTTGGTAATTGTTTCTTAGATATAATACCAACAACACAAGCACAAAAGAACAAAAATGTATAAATTGGGCTTCATCAAAACTTTTTTTAAAATGTGCATTAAAGGATACTATCAAAAGAATTTAAAAACCCACAGAATGAGATAAAATATTTACAAAGCATATATTTGATAGAGGTCTAGTATATAAAATGTGTATACCAAGAACTCTTACAACTGAAGAACAAAAAGTCAAACAAAAATAGACAAAATACTTTTCTCTAAAGAAAAGATAAAAATGACCAACAAGACATGAAAGATGCTTGGGAAATAGGATGATTATAATAAATAAATTTTTTAAAGGAACATTAAGTGTTGGTGAGGATGTGAAGAAATTGGAACTTTCCTACATTGCAGGAGAGAATGTAAAATGATTTCGCCACTGTAGAAAACAGTTTAGTAGTTATTAAAAACATTAAACACACAATTTACCATATGAATCAGAAATCCCACTTTTGGCTATAAACCGAAAATAATTAAAAACTGGCAGTCAACAATGAGATGTCATCTTACACCACTCAGTATGGCTATTATTAAAAAGTAAAAAAATAACAGGTGCTGGTGAGGTTGGGGAGGAAAAGGAAGATTTTCATTGCAGCACTATTCACAATAGCAAAGATATAGATTCAACTTAAATGCCCAGCCATGGTAGAATAGATAAAGAAAATATGGTACATGTATACCATGAAATACTATGTGGCCATAAAAATGGATGAGATTGTATCCTTTGCAGGGACATGGATGGAACTGAGGGCCACTACTCTTAACAAACTAACATAGGAACAGAAAACCAAATACCACATATTCTCACTTATAACTGGGAGCTAAATGATGAGAACACATGGACACACAGTGGGGAACAACAGACACTGGGGCCAACTGGAGAGTGAAAGGTAGGAGAAGGGACAGAGTCACAAAAACAAACACCTACTAGGTACTAGGCTTTATACCTGCATGGTGAAATAATCTGTATAACAAACCCCCATGACATGAGTTCACCATGAAACAAACAGACCTGCACATATACCACTGAACTTAAAAGTTAAGAAAAACAGGTAGTCCAACAAAGACTTATGTTTATAGCAGCCCTATCAACAGCAGCTAAAAGTGGAAACAAACCAAATTCCCATGAACTGATCAACGTATCAACCAAGTTTTTTAAATCTATGCAATGGAATATTATTATAAGAAAACAATGAAGTACCAATGCAGTCTCCAACATGAATGAACCTTAAAAATACGCAGAGTGAAAGAAGCCAGATATGAAGGTTATATATGGTGTAATTTCCCTTACATAAAATATCAAAAATAGGGAAATTCCCAGAGACAGGAAGCAGATCTGTGGTTGTCAAAAGCTAGAGGAAGTTGGGAGATGAAAAGTGACTGATTATTTGGCACAATATTTCTACTTGGGGCTATGAAAATGTCCTGGAGCCAGATAGTGGTGACGGATGCATAACATTCTCCGTGTAGTAATGCCACTGAATTATATGCTTCAAAATGGTCAAAAGAATGAGTTTTATTTTAGGTGTCTTTTATCGCCATAAAGAGCCACAATTCCCTGACACTGCTGTTCTTAAACTTTATAAACTTCTTAAGCCATATATTATTTATTATCGTTGTATTTTATAAGACTATCTGTATAGAAAATCTAATGTTAAATAATTTTATTTGCCTAAATCCTATTTGTGTTTTTTAGTAATTCTGAGGTATAAAGACAGCAACTTTGGGGGATAATTAAGCCTTCTTATCTGTATAATATTCATTTGGAATTTTCTTCTGACATGCAAGACATATGTACATTTAGTCGTGAGAATGGTTTTAAGTTCATGGTTATGGTCTCTGATCACCTTAGAATGGCTCCATGAAGACGGAGCTAATTCAAGTCTCGTCCACAATGTGGACATCGGCTTTTAAGGGTCTCTACTCAGAGTCAGATAAGCCGCGTGCTCAGAAGTTGACCATTTACCCAGTTATTTCCCAGGTTCCTGGTTCAACCACTACCCTTCTTTTTGTACTTCATTAATAAGCACATTTTTCTTTTAACCCTCAGACATATGCCCCATTAAGCATTCATAACTGTTATCCTCAGAGAAGTTCATGTAGAAAGACACGCACCGGGTGACACATTAAGGAAGAGAGATAAATGCTGGCCCTAGGACATTACCAATTCCAATTTCAACGTTCACCAGAGGCTTCAGGACTCGACAAAACTGCCAGAGTCTACTCCTTCCCAGGCTGCTCAAGACCACGGAAGCTGCAGGAACAATCTGTCTGTCAGGGTTAGGCCTTCACAGGAGAGAACTGCCCCACAAAGGCAAAGTCAACAGTATTTAATGTGCTTGCATGAAGAGTATTTAATTTACTCACTTTCAGTTTTTACCTGCAACATTTCTTAAAATCCCATTTTGTGTGAACCAACTAGGTTATACTGATGAATACCAAATACCTCAGTTGGTTTCAGAAGTGCTGAGGACATTTCTGTCTCAGGAAAACTCCAGGAAATAGAAAGCTTGCATGATGAAGATCATTCTTTAAAGAGCAAGTGCTGACTCAAAAGCATATTTCCCTGGTGCCCAAGTCTGATGAACTTAAATATACTGAAGATTCACATTTGATTCATGACGTCTTTTTTCTAAGTTCATTATTAAATGTAAACAGTCAGTCAAAAACATTAGAGGGAATGAGTCAGACTTTAGGAAGATTTAGGAAAATATTATTATTGGAAGTGATGTCTTTCAGTCAACTTAGAGACAGTAAAAATGCATCTGCTTTTGTTGGGAAAGGGGGTACTTCCTGTGTTGCCACCGACTTGTGACCTCTAAACCAAGGTCTTGCCCCATATGGAGAATGGTTTCCTAAAAATTCAGAAATATGACCATTTTAATAGTCCTAGCTACTTTTCCAGCTTACCTCTGTTCATCAAATATATCATCAACTGTTAGTGTGGACTGCAAAAGTCACCTGGCTTTAAACCCAAAAGAATTAGTTGAGTTAGAAATCAGAGTCACTAAGCAAGTGACAAGAATTACTGAATAAGTACAACTTCTATCCCTTTGAATTCAAATGAAGTGAATCCTTATGTTATAAGTCAACATGAGAGGCTGAGGCAGGAGGCTCGCTTGAGCCCAGGAGTTCAAGGTGGCTGTAAGCTATGATCTGTAACTGTACTCCAGGCTGGGCAGGACAGTGAGACCCTGTCTCTAAAGAAAACATCAAAACAAATCATAAAAGCAAGTAAACAGTAAATTCGTGCTAGGAGATAATTGTTTCTAGTACAAATGTCTCACTCTTTTTCTCTTCTTTCTCCTCTCTCTTAATCTCTCTCTCTCTCACACACACACACATACACAAACACACACAAACACATAGACACACACACACCCCTACACCTCTAATTTATCTACAGGACTCAGATCACTCTGGTTTTCTGGGTTTCCTCCCGTTATTTAAAATACAATCTAATAGGCAAAAACCTGGCAGATTGCTCACAAAATAAATCATTTGTGTAAAGAATAAGTGAAGTAAATGAAGTGGCACCGAGACACCTTCATGAGCCTCATACTTACTTAAGCTACATAAGCATATATTTCATTCAATTAAAAAAACAGACTTTTGGCCAATGCCTTGCAAGTCTACATGCTGTGAAGATTTGAGGTTGATTCTAATTGGGACACATGAAAGAGCAAATTGAAAAGCCCATATCAACAATGATTTGTTAATCTGTTGCTGTGTTAAAAATTAATTAAAACCTACATCTACCATAAGAATCATAATTTTTAAAACGGGAGAGAATGGTGACTCAGAACATGAAGAAGCTTAATTATATCACAGTTTGGTATTAAGGTATGTTCCTTAGCAATCTGAGGAATTAATATACTTGAGCTGAAACTCTTCCCCTACCCGCCACCTCCACAAATTTCCTACCTTTCAGAGTGTGTCTTGTGGGACTATAATACTATTTTTTAAACAGTGTTTTATTTTAGAAACAAAATAATTACAAGAAAAGTCTTACACTTTTTTCAGTAACGTTGTCTGTTACAAAGATTTGTTATTGACACACAAGTGGAATGAGGTGACATTTGGCCACTATGATGTTTATTACCCAAAAATGTGCTAGAGACAAATGGTTGCATAAATTTTAGATTCACCGCCAACTTTAAAATAGAAATTTAAGTAAAATAAATAAACAAAATTTATTCAATTTTATTTAGGAAGATTTTGCCCTTCTGGAAGTCAGTTAAACATCTAACTATATTTAAAAGTCCTTTTTTCATTAAACTGATGAATACAGCTGCAACTTAATTAAGACCATGGCATGACATAAAATACACTGGGATTCCCAGTGTTGTTTCTGCTCCAAAGCATCTCCATAGCTTTGGGGGCAGCAGGATGTTGAGTACCACAACACCAAGGAGAATTCATGAAATTCCATAAGGGAGGGAATGGGTACTTTGGAAAAAACTTGTAAGAAGTTCTTATATAACATATTCCCCTTCCCTATTTAAGTAATCAAAAAATATCACCATAAATGGATTTATTTTTTCCAAATTAGTCCTTTATCCTGCTCCGTTTGTTAACTAACCCCATCTCACTTTTCCTGGATTCTAAATTCTTTATCATATATTCAGGTCTAATAAACACCATTTCCTAATAATTACTTAAGCAATGTTCACAATTTTTGCCCATCTAGTTTATCATTATTTTATATATTTGTGTACTACATTCAAAGCTTAGCTCCAGGAATTATGAAATGTTTCATTTTTGTACTAAGCTAGAATCTTGCATTTTCAAATAATCGAAAAACCTTTTTAGATTATAATCACCTACCCAAGCTTATGTAAAAAAGAATTTACCATAAATATGTATGTGTAATAAAAAAATGTGTAAGCCCCAAAGTAAGAAGACAATTATTTTGATTTTGATTGGATCAAAAAGACTTATCAACTTTGAAATATTTAATGCACAGGAAGCTGTAATCTAGACCACAGCTGACAGTCAAGATAGGTGGCTGACTAGAAGATTAAGGGATTAAAGAGTGAGTTGAAAGAAAAGAGACAAGCAATATCCCCAAAGAATTAAAGGACTGAGATGATATCAGGGAAGCAATGAGATATAGAGATAGAGGAAGAGGTACAATAGCGGGACTGGTGAGCCAAGTGATAGGAACACCAGAGACAGCTTCCTTGCGGGAGAGGAAGTAATGGGTACTCCACCAGCAAAGCCAACCACAGATGACAAGGGACAACGATGGAAGAAATCTTCGAAGACAGTGCCTCCTAGGCACAAAGGCCCAATCATGGTATTTCAGAGAATAATTGAAAGAGAGAGAGAGAATGTGTGTGTGTGCATGTGTGAGGGTGTGTGTACATGTGTATCAGAGAGAGAAAGGGAGAGGGAAAGAGGCATGCACTGTTTTGTGCTGATACGATTATCTTAATTTCACTGATTACAATCGCTCCTGATTATCAAAGCAATCAGTTCAAGTTCTTTAATTAGAAAATTGGTGTGATTACACAGAACAAAGTTTAGGGAACACATGCAGAATGAAATTTATGTAGAACAAAAGGTGATTATACTCTATCATACAGATTTGCTAATTGGTTCAATAGATTTTATATGTTAAGGAGATCCTTGGCATACATGTGTAATATTCTAGTCTTACCTAACTTGCCTATACTTTAAAATATTTTCAAATTTTCCTTTTTCTTCCCAAAGAGTTTTTGTTTAAGCTTCTAACTTGATCACGCATAGTATCTTCTAATTGTTACTTTCAATAGAACTTTTTTCCTTTAGTTTTAGAATACAGATCTAAAATAGCAAAAAGGTGATTCCAAATCAACATCAAAAGAACTGCTTATTTAAAGTATGTTGGTATAAAGAGACTATAACCAGAGCCCGGGCTAAAAATAGCATGGATAATAGATAATAGTTGTAAATCCTTTGTGGTAAACTGTGTCAATTACCTAATTTGAATTTTCCAAATTACATATACCTATTAAAATAAAAATGAAAAACAATGCAGTGCATACATGCACAATTTTGTCCACTGGAAATGGTTTGTATTGGGTAATGGAACTTCCTTTCAAAGTTTATATGCTAAGCATTTTTAAATTTATTTTTATTTTATAGACAGGGTCTCTGTGGCCCAGCCTGGAGGATAGTGCTTACTGTAGCCTGGAACTCCTGGACTCAAGAGATCTTCCCACCTCAGCTTCCCCAGTAGCTGGGACTACAGATGTGTACTACCACCCACGGCTAATTAGAAAAATGTTGTAGACACAGGGTTTCACTATGTTGACCAGGCTGGTCTGGAACTCCTGGTCTCAAACAATCCTCCCACTTCAGCCTTCTAAAGTGCTGGGACTGCAGGCATGAGCTATTGCACCTATACTCTAACCATTTTATAATAAGTTAAAATGCTGTGAATCATACTTAATTCACTTAAATCTGAAGGATCTTTTAAAAACTATTTAGCAATTAAGGACAGTTGACATAAAATGAATTTAAAGAACTTTAATTATAAAGAAGGCTTTAGATTCATAAAACCATGTCTGAGGTTTCCCCTTTCAAAGTTTCAGTTACTTGATGTCAACCACAGTTTGAAAATATTAAATGAAATCTTCCAGAAATAAACAATTTATACGTTTTCAATTGTGTGTCACTCTGAGTAGCGTGATGAAATCTTGCGCCATCCGGAGCAGCTCCCTCTGTCCCTTTCGGGATGGGAATTGTTCCTTTGTCCACACTCTGCAGTATCTACCCATTAGTCAGTGAGGAGCCATGGCGACAATCAGATCAACTGTCATGGTCTCGCGGTGCTTGTGTTAAGAGTACGTGCAAGAGTAGTGATGCTGGCAATTCATATATGCCAAAGAGAAGCTGTAAAGCGCTTCCTTTAAGTGAAAAGGTGAGACTTCTCGACTTCAAGAAAGAAAAAAAAAAAAACATATGCTGAGAAGTTGCAAAGACCAACAATGGAAATGAATCTTCTATCTGTGAAAATGCGAAGAGGGAGAAAGAAATCCATTCTAGTTTTGTGGTTACATTTCAACCTGCAAAAGTTACAGCCACAACGTGAAATACGTGCTTAGTCAAGATAGAAAAGGCATCACATTTGTGGGTCAAAGACATGAACATGTATTTTGATTAACGGTGATCAGGTCACTGCTGTCTTTCGTTTCAGGAATCCACTGGGGGTTTGGAATGTATGTTCCTCAGATAAGAGGGGACACTGTGCAGTTCTTTTCCACCAGACTTCAGTCACAGAGAAGACAGACGAGTGCAGGAGGTGGGCACACACACGCGTGCCCCTCCTCAGGATCCTACCTCCTGGTGTTCATGTTCTTCTATGATCCCTTCCCCTTGAGTGCTAGCAGAACCTGTGATGTGTTTCTAACCCACAGAACGTAGCAAAGGTAGTGGGACGTCGGTCCCAGGACGCAATCTTGCTGGTGGACTCACACTGGAGCCTCTCTGTTAGGGTCTGGCCTTGTAATCAGCCACGGTGCAGGGCCCCAGGTGCAGGGAGCTGAGGGTGGCCTATGGCCAGCAGGAAGCCAGAGCCTTCAGTCCCGAACCACGGAGAAAAGAATTCTGTCATCAATCTAGTCAGTTTTGAAGTGGATTCTTCTCCCGTGACACCTCCAAAGTGAGAACACAGCTGCCAAAACACCTTCACTGAAGCCTTTTGAGACCTTCAGCACAGGGCTCAGCTAA
The DNA here is from genome assembly GCF_049350105.2 of Macaca mulatta. NCBI lineage: Eukaryota > Metazoa > Chordata > Mammalia > Primates > Cercopithecidae > Macaca > Macaca mulatta. The sequence goes on along the minus strand of NC_133422.1, from coordinate 103,199,323 downwards.
GCCACCGCCAGACTCTGGACCCATGGCAATTGAGATGATAAATGTGCGTTTTCAAGGCACATGCTAAGTTACTATAGGACAATAGAAAACGAAACTAGCCTAAAGCAATTCCTAAAAACAAGTATATAAATCAAGAAAAAAATACTTCCATAATTTTTGACTACTGTAGGTTAATTATTACTGACTATGTCTACAGGAAAAGGGAGAGAAAGGAGAGTAGAGTGGTTTTTGGAAAGCTTTAGTTACAGACATTTTATTTACAGGGCATTCATAGCAGAGGTTGAGAGGATTGAAGAAAGCCTTTTGAGTGTAACTAATATTATTAAGAAAGCCATGGAACAAGAAAAGGCAAGATACATTTGAAGAACTACAGAGAGAGGAACTAGAGCAGGAGCATTCTTTGTAGTAAAATCAGAGAGGATGAAAAATATGGTAAAGTCAATTTACAAAAAATCTTGAAACTAAGCAACATAGAAAGCATTCTTTATCCTGCTGGGAAAAAGAAGACAGATAGAATGGGAATAATATGGTAAAAAGGATATTTCTTAAAATAGTGTTAATATACTGCTGGGTCTGACAGATTGGAAAAAGAAAACTTTAAAGGTAGAAACACCAGGTAGAGGATTATTACAATCATCTAAGAATAGCCCAGCTTGGTGAAAACTCTGGTCTGCCCAACTCAATTAATCCTGAATAAGTATTGTTCAAACATAAACTTTAAGTCAACATAGTTGTGGTTCTCATTATTTAATCAAGTTTTCACTGAGATTCATTAATTTCAGACTTCGAAATGAAGACATTAATAAGAAGAATCAATGAGATCATGTATATTCTGAAAGAATAATTCTCCACTAAACAGACGCTGATGAAAAAGAAAAGACCTTGGCTAAAAACTCAGTCAGTCATTTATGTGCAAGCCCTTCCCGTTCTTAGGTAGGAAATGAGTTGGGTGGTAAGATGAAAAGATGGAAATAACTTGCAAAAGAAAATAGCAGGAATTTTTATTTTGTGCAAAGGACGATAAAGGAAAGAAGGAAAAGGTGAGAAAAGAATAAAGGATGGCTATTCAGTTGTTGATGGTTGCAGCTCCCAAACCTTCCCACTGAAGTCTGAAGGAGTCACAAAAGCTTGTACAAGTGCATTTGTGTTTTGTTTTGCATGGTATCCACCTTCCGAGTTGCTGAGTTTGACCTTCATGCTAAACAGAATTTGGAAGTATCTGGTGGAAGGCATTGGGCTTACCTAGCTGAGAAATGAGAATTTTTATACAATAAATGGGAGAAGTGGTGGGACATCAGATGAGAGTTGGTTCATATACACATTTAGCAAAATAACTTAGGTACATATACAACTCAATATATTATATGAAAAGCAAGTGACACGCTACAGTTCCCACTACAAATTGTTAGATGTAGAATCTCGTTTTGAATACTATTTCTATAACATATTGTTCCTTGATTAACTGATTATTTTCTGCTGGAAATGAAACAACTAGAAAAATGTTGGCTGTGGTGGAGTTTAGAAGTCTGGTTTGGTATTGTTTGAACTTTTAAGCTTTAACTTCTTTGCTGCTATTTTTTTATCTTTTATATTTCAAAGACTCTGTATTTGTACACTTATTACATTTCTACAAACTGGCAGTTAATAAAATTAGGCAAGGAAATAGATTATTTGTCTGAGTTCAACATAGCTAAGTTTTGACAATGAAAGTTAATTGAATTCTTACTAAATATGATAATTGCAAAGATAATAAAAATGTCTATTATTTCCTTAGAAATCCTTATGGGTCATTCAAGTAAAATGATTTAACTATTATAATACAATATCATAATAAAATGGGCTCCTTTACAATTATCAGTTTAATTAGCAAGTATGATTGAAAATGTCTGTATATGTATTTAAAGGCAAACATGGACATAGATAAATAAATGTATAATTATTTAATGTAGCTAAATAATTATATTATTTAATGTATTTTAATGTCCACAATGCATTTTTGAAGGTTCTTTGTGATAAAAATAATGGTATAATAAAAAAATGGAAAATTCAAAATACAAACTATTTCTTATGAACTATGACAATAAAATTCAATTTGACTGAAAAGCAAATTGTTGTCATATCAACAATATATGTTATTAAAGATTATCACCTAAAGTTTTAAAATTGTCTCAGTATTTTATAGCAATAGTTTAATCATCTCTTCCTTGTAATAATTATAAGTTGTATTAAACATAAAGACAATATATACTTATAGTGATCCCTTGACAATTTATTAATAAGAAAGCTACCATTTAACAATTATCTAGCTGATGTCAAATCTTTATAACAAGCTCATGAGTCAGTATTAACTCCACTTAACTAGTAAGGAAACCAAGGCTCAAAGGCATTAACTTGACTTGCATCATGCCATTAGGGCACATAAAAACCCTGTGTGACACTTGTAACTCACACATCACTGCTTTGAAAATTGGTGGTCTTTCTAAAATATATTTTCATGAAGGACTTTAATAAATTTATACAACTGTGTATTCTTTAATCTATGGCCCCTCAAATGCCCACCTGCATAAAAAGTTCAGGAGAAAAAAAGGAAGAATTCATTGGAAGTCTGTTTTCTGCCTAAATCAACTCCTACTTCTGTACTGAAAGTAATGTGTATTTATGATGAAACTCATGGGAAGTCTGTCCCTGACAGACTCAGGAATTGTGGAGTAGCTCTCACTCAACCTGCAATTCCAGTCCAAGCATGTAATCATTTGAGTATAAAGAATGTGGAGAATAGGATGGTGATAATAGTGGGTGAAATTTTAAAGATGAACTAATTCAGTTATGTACAAAATTATAAAATAATACTGAGAATTGTAACTTCTAGTTATAAAGCCTCAAATTCATATTCATATGATCTGTCATGTCAGTACTATTCCTACCGATGAGAAAGTGTAGAAAGTTTAGCTAACATTTCCAACTTGTTCATGACCTCCTAGGGCATCCTGTTCTCTATGTGTAAATCTGCTTCCTTGCATGGAGCTACATTCTGCTTCTCTTGTAATTTTTCACAAGGGAAAAGAATTACAAGGCCCTTGTAATTAGGGTCCTTGTAATTAGGGTCTTATAATTTCCTACTTTTTTTACAAGAGAAAGAATTACAAGGGCCTTCTTTTACCCAGCTCCAATACTGAACAAACATAAGTCACAATAAGAAGAATAAGCTATAAGAGTAAACTCTACATGGCAAATGCTTCAGATACTCAAAGCTATTTTGCTTTGAGCTTTTCTCTTCTTTGAGTGAAAAACCCACAGTCACTCTGCCTCTTCCTCACATAATATGGTTTTAGGTTCCTCATCTTTCTCACAGTCCAAATGTCCTTTTTCCTAGAATCTCCTTTCTATAGCTAGATGCACCAAGGCTCTCAAATTACATTTTATTATCCCCGTCCTTCTGCCCCCCTTGTTTTAGATAATGTATTTCTACCAATGCAAACTTTGACTTTATTTATTGGGAAAGGGTAGCACTCATATTACACTATTGCCAAAAAAATCACACTTTACAAATTATTTAAGTAATCAGTAGTTTGGAATTTACATTTGCCCTTGTTCATTTTTCTATTGTGGGTTAAGTGCACTGTTCAGATACACCAAGTTCTTTTTAGATTTTCCTTCCACACTCGATGTGTTTTCCACTTCTTCCAGCTACAGACTTACAAAATGTATATAGCCCAGAAATGAGTGGTTTAAAACGAATGCAGAGCAAGAACCCAGGAAGCTGAAGGAATTTTGAACCTTAAAGTAAAGAATTTGTGCAACTGTGAGCGGCTGTGATTTTTCTGCAGTTGGTAGATCAGCTCTGGAGGGAGAAGTGACAAGCCTGGTCTGGTTTAACGTGAAGAAAACATCAGCCTGGAACACCCAGGAGAGACTGTATGATTATAATTATGTAGGATACTGAAAATCACGAGGCCAGAACAGGGGCTTATCCATACCATTTCTGCCAATGTTATTTATCAAACCCCTGGGGAGAAGACACCGCACTGCAATTAGTCTACTAATCTACAGAGAAGTGAGATTTATATTGTAATTATACTTTGCTATGCATATATTTATGCTTAACATAAATCCATATTTAATAACTGCATAATCTTCTTCCATTGTGTGGAATCAGTCATTATATGTGAATCCTTGTTATCTGAAAAAAATGCCAAGTTATATAGTTCCCTTTTACATTTTAGAAGAGGCAGCCAAACCAAAGCAGAACCATATGAACTTGATAATTATTCTTGACCATGGTGGAATCCTAGGGGACCGATGGGGTAAGCAGCCATTGTTCCAGGACCCTGTCAAGCCTGGGCTGCTGCTGTTGGCTGTACCACACATGACCCATGCCTTCCACTGCCTTCACAGCAAATAAACTACTTTCCAGGAAGCATCTCACTCCCCAGTTACACACCACCCCCTTCCCACTCTGCCGCATTGTCGTCAGGCCGCTGAACATCCAGATTGACCAGGAAAATTGTTGTCTTTTCTCTTCATCATGATTTCCAGCACCAATTTCATAACATTTCAGGAAGTTACGACTTCCTATGAGTAAAAATAAAAAATCTAGGGAATTATTTTGGTTCAGACATCCGGTCCTCTGGTTTCAGCCCTCAAGTAGTTTTAGGAACAATCATTGCCATCTCTTCTTTGTGACTCTGAATCAGAGTATTCAGAGCTGACGTGTGATCACCTCCATAGCCCCTGGCTGGGCCCCTGACCCTGTTCTGGCCTGGTGTCATCACAGCTTCCTTCACTGGATGTGCCGATTGCAGTTCCTGCCCTTATATTTCTACCTCGATCTCAGTTCTCAGTGTAAATATTACAGGCCTTTATCTTTAAAATACTTAAAGATATTTGAATACCTGTGATATCTTTAAAGTATTTTTAAAATATGACAAAAAGGATTACATTGCCCATGGAAAGGCCTACTTAAATCTCCTGTAGCAAAAAGTGTGAGTGACCCAGACCCCAGCTGCTGTGCGAGTCACACATTGGCCACACATCACCAGGTGCTCCCAGCTCACTCAACTGAGTATAACAGGGATGCTCATCAAGGCGGCTCCACTCCTGCAAGGTGTGAGATCCTCCCATAGCCAACTCTGCTTGGGTGAGGACTACCTCTCAGCCTACCGGAGAATTCTTAGAGCTCTGCTACATCGTGAAACATTTCCTACCAGATCCGCTGCTTTCTTCTCTCCTTCTCTGGGTCTATGGGCTGTCCTGGGTCTCCCAAAATTCCTACATTGAAGCAACTTCAGAATGCGACCATATTCAAAGAGAAGGTCTTTAAGGAGGTTCATGAAGATTCACTGAGGTATTAGGGTGGACACTAATCCAATCAATGTACCTGGTGCCCTCACAAATAAGGTTAGGACACAGATACACCAGAACGGAGGATGAACAAGTGAAGACAGAGTGAGAAGACCACTGCCTGCAAGCCAAGGACACGGGTCTCAGAAGAAACCAAACTTCATGACATGGCACCTAGATCTTGGACTTCTTGCCTTCAGAACTGTTAGAAAATAAATGTCTGTTGTGTAAGCGACCCAGGCTGTGGTATTTTGTGATAGCAGTCTGGGCAGCCATATAGATTGTCAGCGAGGATCACACCAGGATGGGGCATTTGAACGCCCTCTCAGCCTCATCTGGGACCTTCCTTGTATAACAAGAACAAACAACTGGTTTTCCTTCTACTACACCCTAAACACTCAACACAAACACTTCTGTGATCACATGAGTAGGGGTTTTCAACACACCAAGCAATCATCCAGTGGACACCAGCAATTCCATTCAATTTCACACAGGTAAAGGCTCAGCCCCACAAAACCCTTCCCATTTCAGATCCCAGTTCAGAGTCCCAGGTTGTGTCCTATACTTCTGACCAATCAGCTACAAATTGGGGTTCCCGGCCGGGTGCGGTGGCTCAGGCCTGTAATCTTAGCACTTTGGAAGGCCAAGGCAGGCAGATCACGAGGTCAAGAGATGGAGACAATCCTGGCCAACATGGTGAAACTCCATCTCTACTAAAAATACAAAAATTAGCTGGGCATGGTGGCACGCACCTATAGTCCCAGCTACTCTGGAGGCTGAGGCAGGAGAATCACTTGAACCCGGAAGGCAGAGCTTGCAGTGAGCCGAGATCACGTCATTGCACTCCAGCCTGATAACAGAGTGAGACTCTGTCTCAAAAAAATAAAACATAAAAAATAAATAAATAAAATTGGGGTTCCTATGACCCTCTTCTTGGGTTCAATAATTTGCTAGGACAACTCCCAAAACTCAGGGAAACACTTGACTTGTGTTTACCATTTATTGTAAAGGGTATTAAAACACAGAGTGATGAACGGCCGGCAAAGGGGCACATAAGGTGGGTCTGGGGCCAGGCGTGGAGCTTCCAAGCTCACCAGGCAATCCTCGCAGCACACCCGTGTGTTCAGTGATCTGGGAACTCTCTAAACCCCATAGTTCAGAGGTTTTTATGGAGTCTTCATTATGTAAACATGATCACTTATTAACTCAACATCCAACTTTTCTTCCTCCTCCAAAGGTTAGGGGTTGGGGTTGAGAATTCCAAGCTCCTAATCATGGCTGGGTGACCGGTCCCCAGCCAGGAGCCATTAGGGACTGCCTCATTAGAAAAAAACATGTCCCTATCACCCAGGAAGTCCCAAAGGATTAGGAGCTCTGCATCAGATAGGAACTCTGTGTCAGAAACTAAGGGCAGAGATCAAATATATACACAGATCCACAGATTCACAAATAGACATAGATATCATAGATATATGTATACACACACACAATAAGAGATACATATCCTATTCTATCACAATAGCACATAACCCCTTTCCTCCTGCTGCTGTTCCCCTCACAAATCTCTTGCATATCTAACCTCTTCTTGGTGTTCACTTCTCAGTGGATCCAAACTAACCCAGGCTTGCTAAAAAGAGACACAAGCCAAAACACGCCTTTCATGCTTGAAACAATCTCCTAAGGTGAAAAGAGAAGAGAATGCCCTAGGGGTTGCCCCTGCTTGGAATACAGCCTGCACACCCCTCCTGTGGCATATAAGAAGGCAACACATCCGACCAGGTGTAGTGGCTGACACCTGTAATCCCAGCACTTTGGGAGGCTGAGGTCGGCAGATCATGAGGTCAGGAGATCGAGGCCATCTTGGCCAACAAGGTGAAACCCAGTCTCTACTAAAAATACAAAAATTAGCCAGGCATGGTGGCTTACGTCTGTAACCCCAGCTACTTGGGAGGCTGAGGCAAGATAATCGCTTGAACCCGGGAGGCGGAGGTTGCAGTGAGCTATCACCCCATTACTGCACTCCAGCCTGGTGACAGAGTGAGACTCTGTTTCTAAAAACAAACAAACAAAAAAAAGGCAACACATCTCACTTCTCCAGAATCATCAGAGGCATAAAGCATGTTTCTTCCTATCATCTGTCCTACTCAAAAAAGAAGTTCAGGGGACATACAACAGGGCCCCGGATTCTCAGGCTTAACACTAAACCTTATCTTTCTACGATTCAAACGGGATGTAAAACTGTGTTTGTGATCTTTATTTTATTAGAACAAGAAGGTAATTCTGTTTCTTTATAGAATAATTTTCAATCGAGAAGGAAACAGAGGCAGTTGTCAAATCTGTGTTGCCCCAGGGTATTCAAAAATGACTTCTACAATCACGCAGCAGTAGTTAGCCCAATTACAGCTTCTTAGATCACACGCCAATTCTGCATAAACCGGCTCGTTTATCAGACACAGATTTCCTGCTTGTAGATGCTTCCCACGAGAGTTAGGTCATGGACTATAAGGTTTGGGTATTTTTTTCTTATTTTTTGGCAAATTGCTAAATCAATCAGTAATTCTTACTGCCTGTGGTCAAAGGCTACTATAGAACAGGAGGAAGGAAGGAAAGGGAAGCTTCTCCTGTCAGCCTATCACAAGCCAGCAACTCTGCTTGGGATTGTAAATGATTGAGGACATAATCTCACATCTGAGTTGCTTAGAGTGGGAAGGATAAGGCACTTATATCGAGAATTGAATTGTAATTGTATAAATAAGTGAATTATAGATCCACAGATAAAATGCCTGTGGGCATACAGAAGAGAAATATAACTCTTTCAGCTGAGGAAACCAGGGGAGATTTCTGAAGGAGATACTATTTAATTCAGGTATTAAGATGAATAGAATTTAGATATTTTGAGATGGGGGTAAGGATGAGAAACAGAAAGAGGAAACACACAGAGGCCATTTATACAGCACCCTTGATGTAAGTGGCTCCATGTTAGAAAAAGACTCTATATTACATTTCATCAGGCACCTTGCCAGCAGGGACCAGATATTTTGCCTGATCAATAAAGACTGCATTCAGCCAGATAAAGGCATGACCAAGCACATTCTTCCACTATCAGTCCTAATCAGAGGACTCTCGCCCATAAAAAGAGCAAGACATCAGCAGCTTGAAACGGCCTCTTAACAGACACTATTTTACTGTCGCTTGTGATAAGCACCCAGAATATACCACTGAAGGCTCTGCCCACATCACTGACTCTTCCATGCACGACTCATGGTCTGCCCAGGCCAGACCAGGATATTCTTTTCATCTACATCGTTCTCCCTGGACTGGTTCCTTAACCCTTTTTCCTTCCCCTTGATGTTAAAAGTCACTTTGTTTGTTTTGGAATATTTTATCTATAGCATTTATCTATTGATTAAACATACTAGTATATATGGTTTGCAATCTTGATTGATGTGTGGAATGGCTTGAGCCTGTGTGCCCATGGCTGTGACCATGAGTGAATGGGAAGCACCACCGAGAATTGTCTCCTTGGGAATTCCATGCAGCCCGTGATTGAAATAACATCAATAAAAGCCTGACACTGTAGAAAGACACAAACCTGGGCCTCTTGTTATCTCTGACCTTGCACTGCTCACAATAGGCAGGAAATCAACCACTGTATTCAAGGAATGGCAGGGTCCCTGTTAGATCAGATTTATCATGTTTCTCAACAGAGATGATTGAGGCATTTGGAATGGGACAGGCATTTTTTGTTTAGCACTGTGCCGCAGACTGCACAATGTTTAGCATGTCTATCCCCTGAACAGATAATTTCAGTGGTATCCAAGAGTAATTTGGCAAATATGTCAAGTTGAAAACCACTAGAATCTAACTCAAATTTGAGCATGGTGGGGGTTACTGAAACAGATTCCTGGCCCTACCCTCCAGTTTCTGATTTAGCAGGTCTGTGATGGGGCCTGATCATTTACATTTCTAACAAGTTCTCAGATGAGGAGGATGCTGCTGTCCTGGGAACAGTCTCGGGGCACCATTGTTTATGGAGTATAAAACAGAGAAACAGAAAGTCATATTGGAATAATAAGATTGCAGAGGACCATGAATAGCAACGTAGTTATAAGGATAAGTCTCTGAAGTCAAATGCCTAACTACATTTCTACCATTCCATTCAAGACTTAGAGAGAAACATAAAAGAGAAACATGGATGACTTTAGAAATCTCTTAGGAGAGAAATAAAACTCTGGCTCTCTCTCTTTATTTACCCCCTGTAGCTGTGGAACAGCACTGCTAGCAGAGTAATAACAAGGAGCACATGTTCACTTTCTTGATGAAAAAAAGAAAGACGAGGAAGATGAGAAAAACAAGACCAATGGGACTGGTATTTATTCTGGACCATAAGCTCCAAGAATCAAGAAACTCACCTGCCTTGGCTCAGTACAACCTCCCACACAGAACACAATTCTGGGCACATATATGCCACAGAAGACATATTTGGCAAACGAATGAATGAACGAAAAGCTGAAACAACATTGGAAGTGAAGAGTAGGCAATAGAAAAGGGCGATGTAAGAGTCGCAAGCATCTGCCGGGCGCGGTGACTCAAGCCTGTAATCCCAGCACTTTGGGAGGCCGAGGCGGGCAGATCACAAGGTCAGGAGATCGAGACCACAGTGAAACCCCGTCTCTACTAAAAATACAAAAAATTAGCCGGGCGCGGTGGCGGGCGCCTGTAGTCCCAGCTACTCAGGAGGCTGAGGCAGGAGAATGGCGGGAACCCGGGAGGCGGAGCTTGCAGTGAGCCGAGATTGCGCCACTGCACTCCAGCCTGGGCAACAGCGTGAGACTCCGTCTCAAAAAAAAAAAAAAAAAAAAAAAAAGAGTCGCAAGCATCACTTTAGGCACCAAGTCACATGCAGGGTGAAGGGCAAAGCCTTTTACTGAAACTCCTTAGTGGAGTCTGGAAGGGAGATGTGAAAAAGCTGTGGTCAGTTTATACAGAAAATATCAAATATAACTGTTACATTTCACACTGAAGTTTCTAGAAAAAAATGGCCATATTATTGACACACACACATATGGAAAAGAGAAGCATATTTTGGTGAGGAAGGAAGAGTGCGTGTGTGGAAAAACACATTCACGTTACACATAAATGGTTTTACATGCCTGCATGGTTTTTGATTAAAAATGCAAGCAGAAAATTTAGAGCAGTGACTGGACTCTGGAAAAATCAAATTTGGATATGATCCCATGAAAGAGATCAAGACCATGAGAAGGACATTTGACATGTTTGACTCAAAACTCATATTGGCAAGAATTTGTGAATAGCCATTGAGATTTTAATAAAATCACTATATATGTATAAGAAGTCACTGCACAAATGCAAAATATATGCTACAACACCATTGTTCATGCATGAAATCTGGGGCCCTAATAAAGCCCTGAACCTCTCCCATGCACTCCCTCAGCTCCCCATCTGTAGGCTGGATCCACTGGGGGTCCACAATTGTGAGAGGAGATATGTAAAGAAGAAATCTGGATTCTTACCAACATTATGCCTCCTTGTCCTATGGCATAGTAGTAAGACCAGTTTCTCCACATGTGTAAATAACTAGAAACATAAACTATGGATTAAAAAGTGCCTCAAGGTGTTTTAAAAAGTGGTATTCTTGATTGTGCTCACAGAGATAATTTTGCTTCTCTCTCTATGTGAATGATTTTTAAAACGTGTCAAACTCTATGCTAAGCCTGCATTATAGAGTTTTGGAGAGGTTAATCCGGACACCATATGTGGGCAAATAATAGACTAGACAGCTGGCAATCTCATATTCAATAAGATGAATGGAAAAAACTCATTGATATTTTTTGCATTGTACAAACAGTTGCCAGCTATCTAGAAATGGACATCTTATGTTAATTTGCAAAACAAATATGCAAAAAATAACATGGACAGTGATTGAAACATCTGTAATATGTGAGCAACTACACTCTGCCAGGCACTGGGATCCAGCCCCTTGGATGAGAGCCAGGCCCTGCTCTCATGGAGCCCGCTGTGAGTTCTGGACCCAGTGAAGCAAACGTTCAACGCCCTGATACACTCTGTGACATCTGCTGGGATTGGAGCAGCTCCAGGGACTGTGGGACCAACCTGGGAGGCAGCAAAGCCTTCTCTGAAGAAGTGCTCTAGGTTCAGAGCTCAGACAGAAACTGGAATGTAAGTGATGAATGGGGGTTATCCACACAGAAAGAGCTGAAAGGATTGGGACTAGAACCTACAAAGTTCTAGGGGATGGCACAAAAGGCTTGAGGAGCTGAACGAGCCTACGTACAATGGGAAATGCTGGTGTGAGAGGTGGGCTGGGTGTAAAACGGGAAGGGTGAAGGCTGGTTATGTCAACAATCACTCTGGAAAGATTAAAGATCCACAAGGAAGACTCTCTTGAAAAGAAGTTTGGAAACTAAGCATTATTACAAGAGTTTTTTTTTTTTTTTTTTTTTTTTTTTTTGCAGAAGCAAGAACAATACATTTAGGATTATTTTCATTAGAGAGAGAAGAATGGATCTAAGGGAGGACAAGACTGAAGATAATGTGATCAGTTTAGGGACAGTTGCAATAAACCAGAGGTAAAATTATGGTGGCCACAACCAGGTCATGATGGTGGGACTGAGGGTCCTCGAATATGTAAAAGATGCTTTTACATATTCATTTATTCATTACATTTACATTGTAAATGTATTCATCACATTCATTACATATTACATATGTAAAAGATGCTATTACATAAAGGAAGAGGCTCCCTTTACTTATTTGTTCACTAAGCAAATATTATTGATCACCTACTTTGTGCAAGTCATTGTTCTAGAAGCCAGGGAACAGTACTAAACTAAGCAAAGAAATCTCTTACTCATGTAAACCTACAGTCTACTGGGAGGAGATAGACAATAAAACATCAAGGAAATAAAGAATTTGCTGCAAGGTGATAAGTGCAATGAAAAAGAAGGAAGCAGTTGACTGGACAGAGTGAGAGGGTTGGGTTGATGTAGGTCAGTAGTACAAGCACCACTGATTAGGCAACATTTGAGGGGAGAGCTGACAAATGCAAATGGCGATCCATGCAGAATCTGGGCCAGCAAATACACAGACCTCCAAGGCAGGAGCAGGCTAGAGGTATTTAAGGAAAAAATTCTTATGGTGAAGCCAATACCCAGGTGTGATGGTACTAGGAGGTGGGGCCTCTGGGAGGTGATTACCTGGCGGGGGTAAAGACCTCATCAGTGGGATTTGTGCTTTTATCAAAGAGACCACAGAATGCTCCCTTGCCCTTTCCATCCTGTGAGTACCTGGTGAGAAGCTGCCATCGATGAACCGGAAAGCAGACCCTCACCAGACATCAAACTTGCCAGACCCTCGACCTTGGACTTCCCAGCCTGCAGCCCTTTGAGAGCTATTGTTCAAGCCACTGGGCCTGTGGTATTTTGTTACGTCAGCCCTAGCAAACCAATACAGGTACCATCTCTGGAATTTGCAGAGGCAAAGAGTAACCTGCACGGGAGACTGAGAAGGAAGGACCAATGAAGCAGATGAAAAACCAAGGAGAGAAAGTCAACTGAAGAAAACAGAGTGAAAGAAGTCAGTGGAAAAGGAAGAAATAATCGAAGTCAATGATGCTTGTAGATGAATTTGACAAGGACTAAAAATGTACCCTCTGAGCCTGGCAACAGGGAGATCATGGCTACAGGCGGGTTTGGTGGAATCACTGGGGAAAAGCCTGGTAGTGGTGTTTTCAAGAGACAATGGAAGAGAGAAGGTCCAGCTCATGAGTACAGACATCTTCTGAGGTGTGTTGGTTATGAAGGAAACTGCAATGAAGGGGAGGTGGTTTGGTTTTCTTTTCTTTTTACTTTGGGAGACATTAAAATTCTTTCCCCCTTCTATGGATATGGTCCTGTTCTGTGGATCATGAAAGGCTGAAAGGGTAATGATCTTGAGAAGGGCAGAGGCACTGGCTCCAGCAGAGTAGTTGTGACACTGTTTGCAAATGCTGCTTTGTGAAGCAGTGTTTATGCATGTCCAGTTTTAGAAATTCTCTGTGTATTGAAAAGGCTCAGAAAAAACCCAGATAACATATTCTGTTCTGTTCATTCTTGCACTCAGTAAGCGATTCCTCTGATCTTATAAATGGCACATCTACATCTTCCCTGTAGAACATTTTACTTCTGTGTGTACTGTGGCGGCACTGTCAGAGGCAGCGAGCATCTACAGATTGTTTTCCAGCTGCACTTGTACACTAAGCAGCAGTCTGGGCTGCTGACAGATTGTGCCTTTTTCCTAGGAAAATTACCAGTCATTTCTTCTTCTTTCTCATAGCACAATAAATCAGAAAACTCTAGGTTTATACCAACGACGGCAATGCTGTCTAAAACTTGATGGATCAGAGACCTGAGCTGTAGCATTCATTCAGCTAACTCAAATGTTTGCTTTTTTTCAGTTTCAATTTAATCAAAACTTGACAGTGAAGAGACAGAAATGACAGATTTCATGTTTTGCCATTAATCCTTATTAGACATCCAGCTTAGGAGAAGGGAGCGGCTCTAAGAAATAACATCGTATGGAGCGAGAAAGTGACACAGAGGAAGTGACACTACAAAATCAGGAGAAGATTTTTTAATTATAAAGACCAGAACCCATTACTCATTCCTTCATTCCCCCTTTCCTAAAATATACAAAAATACTGGGTTAAAATAAATATATATGTGCATGTATAAATACACACAGGTATATGTAAGTATATATACATATATATCATACATACATAGGTACATATATATGTATATGTACCTATATATACACACATACCTGAATATATATGTATATACTGTATATAGACCTGTATATATATGCATATATATTTTATATATATGTATATACACACACATCCATGTGCACCTTATTGGTTCTAATTCTCTGGAGAACTCTGATTCACACACAGTCTCTGTGCTAGGAATAGAGATAGAAATATTATGAAGTTCATTAGGGCAGGAAGAACTTTATTTCTCACTGTGTCTTTGCTCAAGCTTTTCTTTCTTCCCTGAATCCCCTCCTCCTTCTGCACATCCCCGGCACTTAGAACAGTACAAGGAAAATGACAAGGATACAATAAACATTTACTGCATGAATGAATGAATGAATGATGAAGGAATCCTGATCCTCTCCTTTGCATAACACACATTTTAGTGAGAGATATGGGCTTGCAAACAAGAGATTACACTTCAAGGAATTCATGTTGGCAATGCTGCAGGGGAAGGGCTTTGTGTGTTTCACCTGAGGATGTCGGGGAGGGCTCCACAGGGGAGAGGAGAGGTACATCTGCAAGGAATAGAGGAAGGGTGCTCCTGGCGGGTTGGGAAATCTCTGGAGCAAAGACACAGTAGACACAGCAGAAAGCAAGTACGTTTCACATTCTGGGAACTGCTGACCCTGGGACTACCAGGAAAACCCAGCACGCCTTTCCTCTGTCTTCTGGGGCTGCTGAGAAGGTTTGTCTCGTGATTTGCAGCAGTGCCACTTACTCCACATGGCTTTGGTCCATATTCTCATGCTGTCCTCCCTCTGTGTGTGCCTACACTTCTTTTCTTTTCAGTGGACACCAGTACCTGGACAAGGACCCACCCTGATCCTGATGACTTATCTGAACTTGATTACATCTGCAAATACTCCATTATTTCCAAATAACATCATATAGGTTCTCAGTAGACATATATTTTTAACCCAATACAGGATTATTTTCAGATTAAATGAGAAAATACGTATAAAGTGTTCAGAGAGATGGCTGGCACGCACATGTACGTACATATAATCAGACATTAGCAGAAAACAAGGAATAAAAATATTGCTCAGTGCTCCTTAATAATGTAATATTTTCCCTTTTAATACATTTCCAAAGGTGCTATCAAATTCCTGTTTCTCATTATCTTGTTTACATCAGTGCCCTTAGCTTATGTGTCTATCTTCAAGCTTTTTCCATTTCATTATAATTTAAAATATGACTGCCTAAAACATTCCTAAAGCTATGCTGTTATTCCTATAATTTACACTCATGGTGACAATCATTGAATCACATACCAATGTCATTATTTAGCCACTTTGCTACTCTGATAATATCTCTTAATTCAAATCGTAATAGTAGCTAACATTTATTATGCATGTGGCAATACATGGCAGATTCCATTGGCAGGTATTTGCATGTATTATCTAACCAACTAGTCTTCACGACCACTTACAGGAGAGGTACACCTCGTAATCTTATTTGCAGAAAGGTGAGGTGCAGAAAGCGCCCTGGCTGGGGACAGAAAGCTGTTAAGTATCAGAGTACAGATCAACCCCCAGACTGAACTCCAGAGTTAGATCCTTGATGCTAAACCTAAGTAATGCTGCTTCTGTCATGATGCTCTCGTATCAGAAATCTGCTTTCCTCTGGCTCCATCGCTGCCCTCACACTATGGATTACAGCCAAAGAGTCCCTTTCTCTCTTCCTACCAAACTCATAAAATGTTGAAGAGAGCACAGTTTCAGATTCATGTCATCCTACCTCACCCCAATGAATGCCCACAGCAACTCTCTGTTAATGAATGGTGCATCTTTCCATCTAGGTTATAAATGATTATAAAGTATATTTTTTCCTCTTTTTTCAATTATTCTCACAACACCTATGAAAGTTGTGACTATATAGCAGACAATCAAAATAATTAATACTTCTCAGAAATAAGAATTTGTGTTCATGAAATATTAAGCCATGCATTCAGTTCATACAGAATCCTTCAGAATTTAAATGCAATTAATTTGCCACCTTTTGTAATTTTATATCTGATTTGGAAATAGGCACCTTTAATTACCTAGCAGCTGTTACCTATTAACTGAAGGCATCATAACGCACTGAATGTATCTATGTGATATTCTAACCCGCCCCGGAGGGCTGGAGTCAGCATGTGCCTGCACTCTACATATTTAGCCATACAAATCTCTGATGTAGGTATGTATGTGGAGCTGGAAAACTCACCCTTTTTGTCTAAAATCCAGAAGTCATTCTTTTGTACCTTGTAGCTGCCCCAGCAAACATCTTATCTGAGCTACTTCTTCCTGCATCCTTCCCCTCCTGTGCTAAGTAAGAGGAAAGGAAGAATCCACAGCTTCACAATCAGAGGGCGGTATGGTCCCATCCTATTGAGCAGTTAATGAAATGGGAGTGACGCTGATGAAGCTGCCACTTCCCTCTCTGCCAGGCTTGGTGCCACTCTGGAACAGGGAAGATGCAGACAGCACCATGTTGTCAATGTTTTTTCGCTGGGAATGTTGCCTCCCCATTTCTTCCTTAGGACAGGCTGATGTTTTATATTTGCTCTACAACCCGACGTATCTAATATAGGAGATATTCGTGGTGGTTAAATCTGACTCTTTTGGGGAGAGTGTACATATATTCCATGTCAAATACACTCCGAATTTTGAGTTGGAGAAATAGTCATCCTTGCAGTACTTAACATACACCACATCCAGTAATGTTCATTTAAAAATGCATATATGGATCCAGGCCTGGTCACGTTCTTAGTAGATTTGACGGATTCTAAAGGTGGCAGGGCTCTGATTTCAATTTCTGAAGTGTCAGCTTAAATCCACTTATTGAGCGCCACATTTTCTAACTGCCAATTTGTGTAGCTGGTTGTGGGGAGGTCAGGGAGAGAGGATAAAGCTGCATCCAATAAAACGCCATCACCACCACTGTGGAAACAGTGCCAGCCCAGATGGGTCACACTCGTAAAAACAGCGCTCACCAAACGCTAGTTGTGAAAATTATAACAGGCTCCTTCTATCTTTATACCCTAGATACTAGGAGACAATTTTTTTAAAATAAGCTTACTTGATAATCAACTACTGCAGAATTTTTAACTTCTGAGACAATCTAGTAAATACAAGGACACAGCTGGACTAAATAATCACAAACTAAGTAAATAGGCAGTCTTATTTCACTTTTTATGTATAAAACACTTAAGGCATATATGAAATTTGTTCTTTGACCTCGGTCTACACTTTTGGGAATGGGGTACATAGGGGAGAGAAAGCTTGGTCCTAATGATTTACCTATGAACGTCTAAATGAAGAGATGTCCAGCCTATCAATGAATACATCATCCAATGTGTATTGAACACCGATATATTTTAGGCATCTATTTAGAGGGCTCTGAATGGCATGCAGACAGTTGATATTTCCTGTAGATTTTTCAGAAGAGGTAAAGCCATCAGTACTTTACAAAATTGCACCAAAATCAAAGTGACTTCAAGGTTTCTGTCCTGGAAGACCAGGGGAGTGATGGCAACATCAATTGAGAATCACAGAGGAAGTTTTGGTTTGGGAAGAAGATGAGGGTGGATATATTCAGCTTTGAACACGACAATTAATAAAGGCAAGATCATCAGAAAAATTAAGACTGGATCTCAGGAAAAAGGTCTGGATGCAGATTTAGCATAATTAGAGTGGGTGAGGTGGATGCAATGGGGGAAAATGAGATCTCCCAAAGAAGATGGGTAGAAAGAGAGTTAGAATCAAGAGTCTGAGATCAATAGAAGAGGGAACCAACCAAGGAAGCTGGTACAAGGGTCTGAGGAGTAGGAGAAGAAAACAGAGGTATCCCAGTGTTACATTTTGATGTTTTTCAATTTTCCTAATAGATTACTTACAATTTTGTGATAAAATGGGGATATAAATAAAGCACGATATTATAGTTCTGTAAATAGGCTTACAAGTTCTTTGTGTGACTGGACTGAAATAGGTCCTTAGTAAACATGTGGCATATTAAGTAGTAAATAAATAATATTGCTTTTGAAAAAAAAAGGAAGAAGAACGAGGAGGGATTGATCAGAGAAAGAAGATGGAAAATCCCAAAGCATAAAAAAATACTTC
The DNA here is from genome assembly GCF_049350105.2 of Macaca mulatta. Classification (NCBI taxonomy): domain Eukaryota; kingdom Metazoa; phylum Chordata; class Mammalia; order Primates; family Cercopithecidae; genus Macaca; species Macaca mulatta. Next base: position 103,181,044 of record NC_133422.1, on the reverse strand, counting down.
TCCTGGCCTTTGGACATTCCCTTGACAGCAGGCAGAGAGCTCCACTAGAAAGCAGGAAGAAAGAATTTCAAATGGCAAGGAAGGTAAATCAACCAATGGAGTTAATAGTTTCTCTAACTATACCTCATAAATCAGTTTTGCAGGATGATGTTGTCTATAAAAACATGATCTCTCAACTCGGGAAGCCCTGAGGTAGCAGTTACTTCTTCAAAGGCTCCACTGCTTCACCCACCAAGTGGGGTGCACGTCCTACCTACTTCCAATAGCATATGTACCTACTACATATGTGATTGAAAGGAGTAAGTCAAGTCATGTAAAGCTCGGGGAGTACCGAGCATACCGGCAAGGCGCCAGATAATAACATTAGCAGTTACTTGTAATGGAAACACATTGTGGACTAATTAGTAAGAAGCAATATTTGGGAGTGGCAATTCCAATAGGAGAATTCACATTCCTTCTTAAATTTTCCCTATGTGCTTCCACTCTGATCTTTAAGTCACCTATTCACTCTATTTCTCCATCTCTCTCCCTCAGTCTTCCCTTTTCCTTCATGTGGTGTAACTCAAATGGAGTTGAATTAACAGCCTTAAAAGAAAATTTAGGACAGGTTTCCTTTTAGAGGGAAAAAGAGTTGTTGAACACATTTTGGATTGATGCAGCATATTAAAATGACAAATTGCACACTGAAATATCACCAACTCCCAGAAGAGAACAATAAAAACATCAAAGACACTAAATTTACACTGACAAAAATACAACATTTATAAAGCAAAAAAAAAAAAAAAAAAAAATCCTGAATTACTTTTAAATGACATACTATAAACCTTAACATAAAAACACCATAGACATATTGTCCTTTGAAAAAGTATATTTGATTCTTTATACTCAGCCAGCCAATAAAAGTACTTGGAAATAAGAGATAAAATTATTCATACAAATACACAATCTGCAAGTTTAAACAATAATTTAAATGGAAACTTTTTTCTTATGGCAAATTTTTTTTTACTTTCTCAATTGCATAAACAAATGCATTTGACTATTTCAATAGCTTAAAGATAAATAAAAATATCACTACTATGAAGTGAAAACTTTTTCTTATATGCATTTTTGAGAGAAGTAATACATATGCTAGAGACGTTATACTGTCTCTAAACAGATTACTTTCATTTGCAATCCAAATTTCTTAAATTGTAAGAAATTCATATTTTTCCCCTAGCACAGTGAGGTATATGAGTACTCACAATGGTATTTCCAAGGTAGATGAGAAACTCAAGGGAAGTAATACATGTATATCCATTATTTTATACTTGGGTCAGCTCCAAGTACCAAATAAATATGCTCTATTGCAGACTAAATGTTCCTTTCCCTCAAAAATCATACTTTTCCTCAAAAATCATATGTAGAAGTTCCTTTCCCTCAAAAATCATATGTAGAAGCCCATCAGGTGATGGTATTAGGAGTTGTAGCCTTTGGGATGGAATTAGGTTGGATGAGTTTATGAGATGGAGTCCCATGATAAGATTAGCACTCTTAAAAGAAAAGAAATCAGAGCTTCCTCTTCATGTGAGGACACAGCAAGAAGGTGGCTGTTAGCAAGCCAGGTCCCTTGATCTAGGATTCCCCAGTCTTCAGAACTGTGAGAAATAAATGTCTGCTGCTTAAGTCGCTTAGTCTGATATTTTGATATAGCAGTCTGAGCTGAACAGACACCCTCTAGAGCCAAATATTTTAATTTTTACATTGCAATAATGCATTTGAAATTATAATAATTGTTACATATTCAAACTCTTTCATTGAATTCTAGGAGTCAACTATTTCTTCTTCATTTGATGCTGAAGATAACCTTCACTATAGTCCATCACTTTTGCTTCCATTAGTAATGGAAACTATTCACTAAAAGAGATGAAATTATATAGTTGCCTTGCTGAGGATATTTTCTTCTAATATCTTGAGAAATTTTTGTGTCATTACTGTCATAAAGCATTAACATAGCATATAGAAAAGGTGTATACAGTTTGCTGTGTACACAGAGAAAGCATGCAAAACACATTGTGTGTGTGCACATGTGTATGTTTCTGTGTGGGTGATTATTTTTGTCTGCTTCCTAGTGTTCCTATCACTTTAAGGACCTTAACATGATCATTACACCATGCAACATGTGAGACTTTTCTATCCAGTCCTTTCTCTCCTTTGCCATTCAAAAAATAAATACACAAAAAAGCAATTTCTTAAATAAAATAAAACACAACTAAAAGTTAATCATGTATTAATTCAAATAAAAAATTACTCTGCTTCTTTTGAATTAAAAAATCAGATCTGACTGCTTGCTTAGATTTTAGTGTCTTTATACCGATATTCATAATATAAACAAACTGCTATACATAATACACTTATCCATTTATTACACTTAAAAATACATGTTAAGAAATCCTTGCCGGGTATTTGTGGTTACCAACATATTTTAACCATGTAACAAATATTGACTGCCTATTGATAAGATTATATTATATTCCACCAAAATGGTATCCATATATACATGTGAAATAATTTCTGGGAAGACAAATTTAGCACAGATGCATTCTAGAAACTATAGGAAGTTTCAGGACAGGAAATTCTTTATGTCCTAAGAATAAGGACAAAGGAGTGGTGAGACCATGCCAAACCATTACTGAAACTCTTGAATCATATTTGATCCTTCTTTGTAGTGCTTATTCTTTATATCTTTTTTTTTTCTATAGGTCCCATTTAAAAAATACAGTATTTGCCTTGGTCCATTTTTTCTCCCATACTTGCAGGTTCCCTTCTTTGCTTTACTTTCAGGTCATCTTCCACACCCTCACTCTTAGCCAAGGGCCATGGTTCTTTGATTAATTAGTATCAAACCAGGAGGAGAATCACCACAGGTTCACACCATATCTCTCAGCTCTCTCTGAACACCATAGTCTCCTAGGCACCATTAAAAACCATCCTGGCCCCACATAAGACTGATTACATCAGCATATTTATGAGCAGGTCCTAGATACGGAAATTAAAAAATAAAATCTTCTCAGGTGATTCTGTTATCCAGCCAGGATTGATAACGACTGCTAGAGGTGATCCCAGCTGAACCCAAGCCCTTCCAGTGGGCAGCTGACCTCATCACAGTATGCACGTGCACAGGCTTGCTCCATCAATTGTCTTCTCTTACTCTAGTGTGACCAGATTTTCCCTCTCACATGAATTATTTTTATTTTATTTTAAATGTTACTTCAAGTTCTGGGATACATGTGCAGAACATGCTGGTTTGTTACATAGGTATACATATGCCATGGTGGTTTGCTGCACCTATCAACCCACCATCTAGGTTTTAAGTTCCATGTACATTAGGTGTTTGTCCTAATGTTCTCCCTCCCATTACCCCCTAACCCCGACAGGCCCCAGTGTGTGATGTTCCCCTCCCTGTGTCCGTATGTTCTCATTGTTCAACTCCCACTTATGAGTGACAATAAGTGGTGTTTGGTTTTCTGTTCCTGTTTTAGTTTGCTGAGAATGATGGTTTCCAGGTTTATCCATATCCCTGCAAAGGACATGAACTCATTCTATTTTCTGGCTGTATAGTATTCCATGGTGTTTATGTACCACATTTAATATCCAGAATCTACAAGGAACTTAAACAAACTTACAATAAAAAACAACCCCATCAAAAAATGGGTGAAGGATATGAACAGACACTTCTCAAAAGAAGACATTTATGCGGCCAACAAAGCTCATCATCACTGGTCATTAGAGAAATGCAAATGAATTATTTTTATCAGCACATATACTTGCTGTTAATTCTCCCATCATTAAAAAAAGCTCTTAATGTCTGTTCCCTCTTCATCAATCTTTCCATTTCTCTCCTCTTTACAGAAACCTCCTTTAAAGAGCTCTTTATACTTTCTGTGCCCATTCCTGTTTTCCTACTCTGTTTGGAACCTAATCCATTAAAATTCTTGCTCCCAACAAGTCATGAAAACTAATCACCTCCATACTCCTAAATGTAGTGGTCAGTTTTCAGGCTTCCTCCTACTTGATCAATAAAAATTTCTCCTCCTTGAAAACTTCTTATCTTGGCTCCCAAGAAAGCACCCTCCCTCATTTTCATCTTTTCTTCCTGGTCATTCCTTATGGTTGGACCTCATTTCACTGAATTGTTAATATTGGAATTCCTTGGGACTCAGTTCTTAGACTTCTTATCGTTTTACCTAAAACTCTTTCTGTACGTCACTTTATCCACTTTTGGGGTTTTCAGTATCATCTATATGCTCATGAGTTTTTAATTTACACCTCCAGTCAGGATGCCACCCCATCTCATTCACAACTCCTAGAGGCACTCCTACTGTGGCTAATGGCATTTCATTCTTCTATTTGTTGAGGCCCCAAAACCTTGATGTTATCCTGGAATTCTCACTCCCTGTAGTAGGGAACATTTTGGCTGTCCCGATTTCACCCTCTGGAGTTACACCTGCAACTATGCAACGTGATCTGGTGAAAGGGATGTATGGTTACTAAGGGACGTATGGTTACTAGTGAGCTCCCTCTGGAACAGGTGAACCTGCATAGTCCAGGTGAGCCCAGTGTCATCACATAGGCTCCCAAAGGTGCAAGAGGGAAGCAGAAGATTCAGTCAGATACAAGGATGGACAAAGAAACAGGCAAACTGAAGCATGAGAAGGAGCACTGTCCCTGCCCTATATCCATCACCGCTGACCTTGGAGACAGAGGAGGGGGCTCTGATCCAAGGAAGGCAGGTGGCCTCTGGAAGCTAGAATTGTTGAACCAGTGCTGATGACAGCTTGTTTATATCTCACCAAAGCCCATACCTGACCTCTGACCTACAGAACTGTAAGGTAATATTTATGCTGTTTGCCACTATTAAATTCATGATAATTTGTTTTGGTAGCAATAGAAAATCAATACACTCCCTATAGCCAGGTAATCAGCATTTTCTGTCAGCTTTGTCCCAAAAATAAATCCTAAAATTGACTATTTCTCACCACACCCTCGCTCCATTTGGGTCCAAGCCACCACAATCTCTCGCCTAGCTTGCCACTAGAAACTAGGTTGCATAGTTTCACACCTACAACATCTGCTAAGAAAGCATTAATTCAGATTGTATGACATGAATATTTGTGGAAACATGACTTATATAATAACTGCTTCTTGGCTTTTGAGTTAGTACTTTACTACTACAAATTTTCCTTTAACCCTAACCTAGACATAATTGTGTACTGTAGGTATTTGGTACAAGAAATTTTAAAACATTTCCAATACATTAAAAGAAGTGTTTTTGAGACAGGGTCTTGCTCTATTGCACAGATTGGAGTTCAGGTCACCATCATGACTCACTATAGCCTTAACCTCTAGGCTCAAACAATCCCTTACCACAGCTTCTTGAGGAGCTGGACATGCACCACTGTGTACAGCTAATTTTTAAAAATATCTTGTAGAGATGGGGTCTTGCTATGTTGCCCAGGCTTGTCTCTAACTCCTGGCTTCAGCAGAGTTTTCCACCTCTGCCTCCCAAAGTGTTGGGATTACAGGTGTGAGCCACCGCACTGGCACCAATCAATTTTTCTGTTTTATTACTTTTCAATCAAAATAGGGCTTACAAGACCTGCTTTCTCATTTAAGTTTATTGTAACAACTACTGTGTGTTGAACAACAACCGATCACTTTACTCTTTCACTCAATGCTGCTGAAAGGTATGAGATGGGCAGGAGAGGGCAATGACCTTGTGGACATTGTCCCTACCTTTGATGTGCTCACAGACTCACGGAGGAGGTGGCCATTAAATGAACAGCCATAGGTGAGAAGAGAATAATAAAATGAAAGGTCAGAGTGCTCCAGACAGCTTTCCAGAGAATATGACACGATGGCTGAATTTCAGTTCCTTCATGGGTAAAGTAAGTGGACCACACCAAAAGTTTTTAAGTACTTTCCAGCTCAAAGATTCACTACTACTGTTATTGCAACTTAAGACAAAAAAAAAATTAGAAATTCTCAGAGTATTCCAGTTTAACTAGAAAAAGCCCACACAAAACCATGAAAAGAATGACTTGAGTCTTCTTACTATGTATAACTATTATTCTATATAATGTGCTATAGGTTTTCTTAGCTAATAGATCCACAATCCCCATTTGAAAGCCTTCAAAGCACATATGTTATTGAATTTATTATTTTTCCAAACTGAACAGGTTATAAACCATGAATAGGTCAGTGAAAGTTTTGCCACTAAATGATCTATCCAAATAATGGCTTCAGAGCTTTTTGGATTTCAAATTGTGAATAATGAATTGTGAAGAATGCTCGTTTCAGATTCATTCAAATACTGATTTGGGAGCCAATCAAGGTAAATTGATTTATATCTGTTTCTTTGAAGCCTTGTACAACTACAACAATTATATCCAGAGCTGGAACATTTCTCTCACATTTGAACTTCGGCAAATACTGATTTGGGAGCCAATCAAGGTAAATTGATTTATATCTGTTTCTTTGAAGCCTTGTACAACTACAACAATTATATCCAGAGCTGGAACATTTCTCTCACATTTGAACTTGGGCAAGTGGGTTCTATATAGGAAAACAGAAAAATTCACATACAAGAATATATAAAAAGTGAAAAATTTAACAGTCTTGCGAAGACAATTGAGATTTGCATTGGGTAATCTTAGTAAAACGTGATACCACAAGCCAAACAACTTTAAGGGAGAAAGAAATTGATTCCTTAGAGTCAGGGGAAGTCACATTATTGCCACATCTATCAAAGCATGAGCTACGGATTAACAAATTCCACAGTCCCAAATCATCATCAGGAAAAACAATTCACTGAAATTCCTGCACTCTGGGAGGCTGAGGCTGGAGGACTGCTCGAGCCCTGGAGTTTGAGACCAGCCTGGTCAACATAGTGGGACCCTGTCTCTATAAAAATTTTCTAAATAGAAAACCAATTCATTGATAAAAAGTTTCCCTAACAATTAGAACTGAACAATTTGAAAGGAACTCGCTTGCTCTTCTGATAGGTAATTCTTTAAAAAAATAATAAAAAATACAATTTCACCACAATTTTTACATTTTTTTAATCTTACTAGGTGGCAGGACTTTTAATGATGTTCTTTGCAAACCGTATTTTTTTTTCTTGAATAATTCGAACAGTTAAAAGATAGTAGCCTCCAATATTTAAAAGGACTTTTCTGCCCCGTCTCTCCATCAAAAAAACAACAAACCAACAAAAATCAATCACAAAAAAATCACATCAGAAAGCGGGTCCTTCTTTCTTATCATGTACCTTCTTTGTCATTGTGGTGGATAATCGCGTCCTGTATCATGTCCGCCAGGTCGAAGTGAACTTTTGGATTCTTCGCATGCTTCAGCCTTTTCAGGAACCCTTCCTGCTTCTGAAAAGCCTTCTCGCGCTCATAGTAGGCTTTGATTTGCTCACAGCGCATGCGCTTCACCAGACGCTGCCGTTGGCCAAGGGGAAGGGACTCTAGCAAGCACTGGTCGATTTCCATCTCATGGGATCGAAAAACGTTACATAGCTGAAAGCAACCTGGAAGAAATGCAAGGGGAGCGTCACCAGACCTATTATTATAACCACTATACATGTGCACCACAGCACGTTTGCTTTTATATTGCCCATTGCACAGGTCATAAACGGAACAATTCTCCCTGCACTTGATATTACAAATCCAAAGCCCTTTTTATAGATTGGGGGAAAACCGTTCGTGTGTTTCTCAAGATTCCGTGGTAATAAAACAAATGGTAGAATTAGACATGCATATGTAGTTACGCTCAACGCAATTACTAACCATCCATCCCTTCCTGTTTCTTTCAATCCATAGCCAAAGCCTCCAGATTTCACCACTGTGTCAGGCTCCTTCTGTCTAATTGAATACTACTAACTAATTTTGCATGTTAAATGTGGGCATAAAATCATTCCAACTTTTTCAGAACAACCTAATAGAATTGCTTTTGCGTATCATGATGACTAATCATGACGCTGTTAATTTAATGTAATAGAATATATATGCTGCCAAGTATAATGGCTCAAGCCTGTAATCTCAGTGCTTTGAGAGGTTGAGACGGGAGGATCACTTGAAGCCAGGAGTTTAAGACTTGCCTGGGCAACATAGGAAGATCCTGTCTGTCCAAAAAAAAAAGAGAGAGAGAGAAACTTTTAAGTTAGTGGCATGTGGCTGTAGTGCCAACTACTTGGAGGCTGAGGTGGGGGATCACATAAGCCCAGGAGTTTAAGGTTGCAGTGAGCTAGGATTACACCACTGCACTCCAGTCTGGGCAACAGAATGGGGAAAAAAGGAGAATATATGCTATCAACTCTTTATATGATACAGTAGACATTTTTCACCAATTTATTGCTAAATTCTTTTTCTCATAATCAGTGACATTCATTTCCAAGAAACCTGTGGTTAAGTATAAAGACTGAGGGTTGGCACAGAGATATTTCTCAAAATTGTGGAGAGAATTTTGGCTGCTACAGTTCTTGTTTTATTTATATAGTGATTAACAAACTGAATTCCCATTTCTGAAACTTAAAATATCCTGTTTGTTTCAAAAGTCTATTTCCTATAAACACCAGTCAAAGCACCTGTAATGGAATTGTACAAACACTTATATTTACCACCAGGTTAAAATTTTACTATTGGCAGAAAATCAATGTTAAAGCATTAAAAATTCTAGAAGCTGGCTTGCAAACACAGATTCAGATGTGTTTATATATTCTTAAGCTATTTATAATATAAGGTCCCAAGGAGGTTAAAGTAACTATGCATGAACAAAATGTGGTTGATCATATGCCATATCTGAGAAGATTATATACTAAGGGTATAGTTCATCTTTGGAAAGATGCCCTGGTCCTTTGAAGGAACAAGTCATGACAACACTATTTCCACTTCTGTTTCTTGTGACACTTTGCAAGTCTTTATTCTCACAGCCCCCAGGTGCACCAGCATAACCATCCCTGTTTAGCATATAAAGAAAATCAAGTTGAGAGAGGCTGTGACTTGTCTAAGATTAAAGAGACAATTAGGCAAACAGAATAAAAAACGCTCCACAGAGAAGAAACAACCAAAGCTCGTGATTCTCTAATGCCAGGTATTGAATATATAAGTACTTTTACATAAGATGTAGGAAGATAAAGAAGCCGTGTTGGGGGATTTTGTGTTCATTTATTTGCATTTGACAAAAGCTATACATTTTAGCATCATGTTTTCATAAGACTGTTCATGAGTATTCGTAAAAGTGATGTGAGAAATATTAACTAGCTATACAGAAAATGTTCCCTTTCCAGTGACCAAAACGCAAACAGACAACAGCGGTTCTGAAATGATGACAAATTGCTCTGGAGTACACTTCTTTGATAAAAGCTCTGATCACTGCCAGAGACAGATTGTATGAGAAAGCTCATAAATAAAGAGCCGTAAATGTCTTCTGCTTTCACATCTGTGTAGAAAAGTGCACAGGGCTTGATTGATTGACTTGGATGCTTGTGACACTTTGACTTCTGTGACTTTCCTGGCTTGTCATTTGGTGCCCAGGGGATCAACAGGGCCACACAAAAAAAGCCTGAAGAATTAAAACAAATAACATCGCAGAGTGCCATGTGTTGATTAGCCAGCAGTTGACGGCTGAGGATAATCTAATAAACACCACAGTAGTCCTCTAGTTTGTGACTCTCAAGAAGGGTCTCTCGGTGAAATTTTCAATTAACTTTTAAGGATTCCACGGTGACAGATCATGATTCATTGAGTTATCCCTCACAGGCTGTCAAGAGGGAATGTAAAAGGTGGCTCTTAAATTAATTTTCTTATTTTCCTTTTTGATTTGGAAAACTCAAAGGCTGTGATTGTTAAATTTCAAATCAATTCAGGTCTCAAATCTTGATTTTTTAATGTATTTTTGTTAAATAGTTCCCCATGTTTTGATCTAAAACATTAGTTTATAAATTGATTCTTTTGTAATCTGAAAATTTATTGGGCATTTTGACTTTGTTTTAATCTAAGTACAAGTTCATCAGCTGTGTCATGTACGTATATGTCTATGAATCGATAAGATATATAATATGACCAGTTGATCTAAAAAAAAAAATAAAGAAAAAATCGATAAGATAACACAGGGATTCAGGGGATCACGGTGGACGGGAGGCAGGGCTGCACTGCAGCTCTGGACAGCGCAGCATGGGAAGGCTTGCATTGTGAATTTTAGCTCCAGATTGACTTCAAGAAGAAACCAGCAATCCTGAGAGGACCCACAGATCCTCTGAAAGGAGTGGACTGTTCCTGCAGGACCTGGGAGACACCTCAGATACTGTGAGTGCCCCAACTGCAGAAATGGGGATAGAGGCCCTCCTCTTCTGAACACACACCCCCACTGGAGAAGCTGAAGTTCTGTCCGTGGGAGAAGTTTTGAACTTTACCTGGAGCTGAGTCAAGTTAGAGAGCCGAGCAAAATACATGGGTAGAGGAAGCAGCAGAAAAGGCCCTGGGAGCTCACTGGGTCCCCAAGCAGCCCATTCCTGCCCGGCACCACAGGGATCCATTGGGAGGGTGGCCAGAGACAGAAGGAATTCTCTAGCTGAACTTTGTAACATTTTGAACAGGATGAGAAGCAGCCTAGCCAGGGAGGTTGTGAATCAGGCATGCAGACTTCACAGACGGTGAAAGAACTAAAGCCCTTTTCTCTCGAAGCTGGAAGTTGGATCGCCTCGGGCAAGTTTTCAAACCCATCTTGCCCTCTACCTGGGAACTCAGGGCTGTTGGTTTGGGGGGCACGGTGGGAGTGAGATCGGCCTTTAGGTTTGCCTGGCCCGTGACTGCCGGCTTTCCCCCACTTCCCTGACAACCTGCATGACTCAACAGAGGCAGTCATAATCCTCCTAGGTACACAACTCCAGTGACCTGGGAATCCCACCACCATCCCCCACAGCAGCCACAGCAAGACCCACCCAAGGAGAGTCTGAGCTCAGTCACACCCAGCCCTGTTCCCACCTGATGGTCCTTCCTTATCCACCCTGGTAGTGGAAAACAAAGGGCATTAATCTTGGGAGTTCTAGGGTTCCACCCACTGCCAGTCCCTCTCCAGACTACTACAGCTGATGCTTTCTGGGAATTGCCACCTCCTGGAGGAGGCCAACCAGCACAAAAATAGAACATTAAACCACCAAAGCTAAGGACACTTATAGAGTCCACTGCAGCCTTCACCACTTCCACCAGAATGGGTACTGGTATCCATGGCTGAGAGACATATAGATGGTTCATGTCACAGGACTCTGTGCAGACAACCCCCAGTACCAGCCTAGAGCTGGGTAGACTCACTGGATGGCTAGACCCAGAAGAGAGACAACCATCACTGCAGTTTGGCTCACAGGAAGTCACATCCACAGGAAAACGGGGAGAGTGCTACATCAAAGGAACACCCCATAAGACAGAAGAATCTGAACAACAGCCTTCAGACAGAGCCTACCCAAATGAGAAGGAACCAGAAAACCAACCCTGGTAATATGACAAAACAAGGCTCTTCAACATCCCCAAAAAATCACATTGGTTCACCAGCAGTGGATCCAAACCAAGAAGAAATCTCTGGTTTACCTGAAAAAGAAATCAGAAGGTTAGTTATTAAGCTAATCAGGGAGGGACCAGAGAAAGCCAAAGCCCAATGCAAGGAAATCCAAAAACTGATATGAGAAGTGAAAGGAGATATTCATGAAAATAGATAGCTTAAAGAAAAGACAATCAAAAATTTAGGAAATGCTGGACACGTTTTTAGAAATGCAAAATGCTCAGGAAAGTCTCAGCAATAGAAGTGAACAAGTAGAAGAAAGAAGTTCAGAGCTTGAAGACAAAGTCTTAGAATTAACCCAATCCAACAAAGACAAAGAAAACAGAATAAGAAAATATGAACAAAAGCCTCCAAGAAGTCTGGGATTATGTTAAATGACCAAACCTAAGAATAATCAGTATACCTGAGGAAGAAGAAAATTCTGAAAGTGTGGAAAACATATTTGGGGGAATCATCGAGGAAAATTTCCCCAGCCTTGAGAGAGACCTAGACATCTAAACAGAAGAAGCACAAAGAACACCTGGGAAATTCATCACAAAAAAGATCTTCACCTAGGCACATTGTCATCAGGTTATCTAAAGTTAAGATGAAGTAAAGAATCTTAAGAGCTCTGAGACAGAAGCACCAGGTAACCTATGAAGGAAAACCTATCAGATTAACAGCAGATTTCTCAGCAGAAACCCTGTAAGCTACAAGGGATTGAAGACCTATCTTCAGCCTCCTTAAACAAAACAATTATCAGCCCAGAATTTTGTATCCAGAGAAATTAAGTATCATATAGGAAGGAACGATACAGTCGTTTTCAGACAAATGCTGAGAGAATTTGCCATTACCAAACCACCACTATAAGAACTGCTAAAAGGAGCTTTAAGTCATGGAAACACATCAAAACAGGACCTCTTAAAGCATAAAGCACACAGGATCTATAAAACAAAAATACAAGTTAAAAAGCAAAAACAAAAAACAAAACCAAAGTACACAAGCAAAAATGAGTATGATGAAAGCAACAGTACCTCATATTTCAATACTAACATTGAATGTAAATGGCCTAATTGCTCCACTTAAAAGACACAGAACTACAGAATGGATAACTCACCAACCAACTATCTGCTGCCTTCAAGAGACTCACCTAACACATAAGGACTCATATCAACTTAAAGTAAAGGGGTGGAAAAAGGCATTTCATGCAAATGGACACCAAAAGGAAGCAGGGGTAGCTATTCTTATATCAAAACAAACAAACATACAAACAAACAAACAAACTTTAAAGCAGCAGCAGTTAAAAGAGATAAAGAGAGACATTATATAATGGTAAAAGGCCTTGTCCAACAGGAAAATATCACAATCCTAAACATATATGTACCTAACACTGGAGTTTCTAAATTTATAAAAGAATTACTTATAGACCTAAGAAATAAGATAGACAGCAACACAATAATAGTAAGGGACTTCAGTACTCCACTGATAGCACTAGACAGGTCATCAAGACAGAAAGTCAACAAAGAAACAATGGATTTAAACTATACCTTGGAACAAATGGACTTCTGACAGCTAAAGACTGGTCAACAGATACCCTTCCTCCTAGTGGTCACTCAAAATCCCCTTTTACTAAGGCAAATGTCCCCTGAAAAACACTTCAATTCCTATTGCTTGCTTCATTTTTCTCCTTGGTATTTATCGCTCTTATACTACAATAGCTATCTATCTAATTATTTATTTTAGAGATGGGGTCTTGCTCTATTGCCCAGGCTACAGTGCAGTGGCATAATCAAAGCTCACTGCAGCCTCGAACTCCTGGCCTCAAGCAATTCTCCCACTTCAGCCTCCCAAGTAGCTGGGACTGCAGGCATTTACCACCACACTCAGCTCTCCTGCAATATCAGTTACTATGCTTCAACTGTATATTATACTAATATCTACACTAATTGATTTCCTAAAAGACAATACTATATATTTTCTTATTGCTCTGTAAGCCCCATAAAGGCAGGAACTCAGGATGTTTCATCCCCTGTTTACTTTCAGCATCCAGAACAGGAGGTAGTCAATAGTTTTGTTGCTGTTGTTGCTGAATGAAATTGCAGGACAGACAATTACATTGATGGCAGAAACATCACACTCTTTATTAGGACCTAATCCAGCACTTAACACATGGCAGGTAAATGCTTAGTCTTGCTCTTACAGAAATGCAAGGTGACACTGTGCTCTCATGTAACTGCTCTTCCTTACAGAATTATCTGGCCCAAGGCAGTGTCATCAAGCTCATCTTTGTATTGGATTTCTTTATCTCCAGTGTTACACTTTTTTAGGAGGGAAGGGAGGTGGCAGGGATCCTACATATATGGTTATCCTGCAATTCGAGATAAAAGTTTACAGCCAGAAGCCCCAGCTCAGTGAATGTGTATCTCTGTAGGACTAAACTCGAAAGCCAGCAAATATCTGACATCTAGTTATATATTTATATACACAGTTTCCCCACGCCTTGGTTTGGAGGACCCTATGCAACTGTGTCATGATGTCAAGACATTATGTTATAACTAACTAGAAATATAAAGAGTAAAGTGAAGAGGAAAATGAACAAAAAAAATTGCGTAAAATTATTCTGCTGTACAACTACCAGAAATGCCCCATGTCATCTAGAATAAAAATCTTCCTGTGGCCATGGTACACTCAGTGTTCAAGATTTTTAAGCAAATCTCTCTGTGATTGCTAAAGAGGCAAAACGTTACTAAGAGCACAGAAAATTTGATCTAAGTACATTTATAAAAACTTGCAGACAAATTTGCAGGAAACATTCTTTTTCAAGAATTCATAGATGATTTATGATATTAACTGTGTCTTAGGCCATAAAGCAAAGCAAATCTCAATAAATTCTGAGGAACCAAAATTACACAGGCGTTTTCTTAACATAATTGAAAAGGGAATATCAACTACAGAAATGAAACCATACCTCCCCATATGTTCAGAAACTTATAAAGCCAATTCTACATAAAGTATGGTTCAGAGAAAAAAAATCACAGAAATAATAAATTTTTACAATTAACCATTGATAAAAGGAAATCCATCACAATTTTGTGGATAAAACTAAAGCAATTCATAGAAATAAATTCATAACTTTAAATACATTCTAGAAAAGAATATAGTTTTAAAGTCAATAAACAAAGTATCTGGCACATGAATTTAGAAAACACACACATACACACAAACACACAAAGTTGAAACCAAAAAAGAAAGAAGAAAACAAAATTATGCTATTAAAATTAATAGAAATGAAACAAGAAAAGAGCAAAGGTGAAGAAAGACGTGAGAAATTGACAATTTCTAGAACAATATAACTTACAAAAAGTGACTCAAGAAGAAGTGGAAAATGAACCAATTTATGCAATCATTGTATAAATTAAATCAGTTTTTAAAAATCTATAGACCAGAAACAAAAACAAACAAACAAAATGACCCAGATGATTTAACCTGTCTTTAAGGAAGAGATAACCTGCATTTTCATCCAGTTCTTTCATACAATAGAAAAAGAAGAAAATTACCTCAATTCATTTTCTGAGACAAGCATAAGCTTGATACCAAAATGAGGCCATCCAAAAAAGGAGAATTACAGGTCAATCTCTTGTATAAACACATGCAAATAGCCTACATGCATACACATTAGCAAAATGAACCCACGAATGTACAGTTTGTCAGCAGAATGAAAGGAGCGGCTAATTTTAAAACATTAAATTCTGTTTAAAATTTAGAAAAAGAAGGCCCTTTATTGCTGCTTCTATTCTATCTCAAAATGAAGGTCTTAGCATAGAAAAAAAACAGAAAAATAAATAAGGAGCATAAAATGTGGGTAGGCAGAAGGAAAAAATAATCAGTTATTATCGTAAATACTGTTATCTACATAGAAAAAGCAACACACCCTGAGTCAGCTATTAGGAGTGATAGCCCAGAACTTTGCTGAATGCAAGTCAAAATACACACAGAAGAGAGCTACATTTTCAAACCTAACAAAAGATGCTCCACCTTATTAACATATAGCAAAATGTAAGAAGATAAAAAATATCATTGATTAAGTTAACAAATTGTCATTACAATTAAAAAGCAAACTGGAAATATTTAGTAAAATGTAGAATCATCTTTCCTACAACCAAGATATATATTTCTTCAACCTCTCAAAATATGATGCAAATAAAATTAAACAAACACAAAATAATACAGCATGCATTAAAAAAAACTACAGGTAACAAAAATAAACCTTTCAAATAACTTCTCCTCTATTTTTGGAGGATATAAATCTACTAAGCCACCTTCTCTCTTCGATATTTCCTAACTGTGGCTTTGGTAGAGGAATAAGACACTTAGACCAATGGAACAGAACACAGAACAAAGCACAAACTGTACACACAGCCACCTGAGTGGTGACAGAGGTCCAAAGAGTAGCCAATGGAGGGAGCATATTCAGATTATGATTAAAATTAAAACATTACAGCTATTGAGAAAAATAGTTTGGCAATTTCTTTAGCTACATTATGTAGTAACAGTTCTAGATGAAATTATGTGGTTCATTAAGATCATTCAAGATGATATTCAACATAGGAGGCCTGGAAGCTTCAGCTGCAAGCAGGCGTGTGTGCCTTCCTAGGTGAGCCTGTTAGAGGGATGTGTGGTGGACACTGGCAGCCTGCTATCTGGTGCTGAGTCAGCTGTCTCCATGGAGCATCAGGGAAGCAGGACATTTAGGATGGAGTACCTGCTTTTACTGACTGCTTTTTCTTTAATTTTTGTACTAGATTTTATTGGTTATTATTCACCCTTTATGAGTAGAACTCAAAAAGCTGAGAATGAAGTGGATTCTGGTGAAAGTTTCAATATATTATGGGCATGAATGGAAATAAACTGCTTATTGCCCTACTTTTTTTCCAAAAGGAAAATGAATCAACAGAAGGAAATAAAATAATTGTTGGAATATTTTCTATAAAAGAAAACAAAATTGACTTTATCATTTGTGAGTAAGAATATGTATTTATTTATCTGATGTGGATGAATTATATTTCAATCACTTCTCCTTATATTTTCAGTTTAGGAGATGCTTTATATCAAAGGCCTCCTCAGATGTTTGGAATATGGAAGTGGGTGCTATTGATGCCCTGTCCAATTGTGAGTAAGAATATGTATTTATTTATCTGATGTGGATGAATTATATTTCAATCACTTCTCCTTATATTTTCAATTTAGGAGATGCTTTATATCAAAGGCCTCCTCAGATGTTTGGAATATGGAAGTGGGTGCTATTGATGCCCTGCCCAATTCCCTTTACCCATCCCCCGCTGACCTGGTATACTAGTCTATTTTCATGCTCCTGATAAAGACATACACAAGACTGAAAAGAAAAAGAGGTTTAATTGGACTTACAGTTCCTTATGGTTGGGGAGGTCTCAGAATCATGGCAGGAGGCGAAAGGTACTTCTTAACAAGGCAGTGGCAAGAGAAAATGAGGAAGATGCAAAAACGGAAACCCCTGATAAAACCATCAGATCTCTTGAGATTAATCACTACCACGAGAATAGTATGGGGAAACTGCTCCCATGATTCAAATTATCTCCAACTGGGTGCCTCCCACAACATCTGGGAGTTATGGGAGAACAACTCAAGATGAGATTTGGGTGGGGATACAGTCAAATCATATCATTCTGCCCCTAGCCCCTCCAAATCTCATGTCCTCACA
Source organism: Macaca mulatta (assembly GCF_049350105.2). Taxonomy (NCBI): domain Eukaryota; kingdom Metazoa; phylum Chordata; class Mammalia; order Primates; family Cercopithecidae; genus Macaca; species Macaca mulatta. The sequence goes on along the minus strand of NC_133422.1, from coordinate 103,163,733 downwards.
TTTCAAAACAAATCATGCCTTCCCAACAATCCCCCAAAGTCTTAACTCATTTCAGCATTAACCCACAGGTCCATAGTCCAAAGTCTCATCTGAGACAAGGCAAGTCCCTTCTGCCTATGAGCCTGTACAATCAAAAGCAAACTAGTTACTTCCTAGATACAATGCTGGTACAGGTATTGGGTAAATACAGCCATTCCAAATCAGAGAAATTGGCCAAAACAAAGGGATTACAGTACCCATGCAAGTCTAAAATCCAGCAGGGCTGTCACATTTTAAAGCTCCAAAATGATCTCCTTTAACTCCAGGTCTCACATCCAGGTCACACTGATGCAAGAGGTAGGTTCCCATAGTCTTGGGCAGCTCCACCCCTGTGGCTTTGCAGGGTATAGCCCCCCTCCTGGCTGCTTTCATGGGCTGGCATTGAGTGTCTGCGGTTTCTCCAGGTGTGTGGTGCAAGCTGTCAGTGAATCTAGCATTCTGGGGTCTGGAAGATCGTGGCCTTCTTCTCACAGCTCCACTAGGCAGTGCCCCAATGGAAGCTGTGACCCCACATTTCCCTTCCACACTGCCCTAGCAGAGGTTCTCCATGAGGACCCCGCCCCTGTCGCAGACTTTCACCTGGGCATCCAGGCATTTCCATACATCTTCTGAAATATAGGTGGAGGTTGCCAAACCCCAATTTTTGACTTCTGTGTACCCGCAGGCTCAACACCATGTGGAAGCTGCCAAGGTTTGTGGTTTGCATCCCCTGAAACCATGAGCCCAGTTGGACTTTGGCCCCTTTTAGCAATAACTAGAGTGCCTGGGACACAAAACACCAAGTCCCTAGGCTGCACACAACATGGGGACCCTGGGCCTGGCCCATTAAACCATTGTTTTCTCCTATGCTTCTGGGTCTGTGAGGAGAGGGGTTACCATAAAGACCTATGACATGCCCTGGAGACATTTTCTCCATTGTCTTGGGGATTAACATTCGGCTCCTTGTTACTTATGCAAATTTCTGCAGTCAGCTTGAATTTCTCCTCAGAAAACGGGTTTTTCTTTTGTACTGCATCATCAGGCTGCACATTTTCTGAACTTGTATGCTCTGTTTCCCTTTTATTTTTTTATTTTTTTTAATTTTTTTTTTTTGAGACGGAGTCTCGCTCTGCCGCCCAGGCTGGAGTGCAGTGGCCGGATCTCAGCTCACTGCAAGCTCCGCCTCCCGGGTTCACGCCATTCTCCTGCCTCAGCCTCCGGAGTAGCTGGGACTACAGGCGCCCGCCACCGCGCCCGGCTAGTTTTTTGTATTTTTTTAGTAGAGACGGGGTTTCACCGTGTTAGCCAGGATGGTCTCGATCTCCTGACCTCGTGATCCGCCCGTCTCGGCCTCCCAAAGTGCTGGGATTACAGGCTTGAGCCACCGCGCCCGGCCTGTTTCCCTTTTAAAATGGAATGCTTTTAATAGCACCCAAATCACCTCTTAAATGCTTTGCTGCATTTAGAAGAAAGAAATTTCTTCTACCAGATACCCTAAATCATCTCTCTCAAGTTCAAAGTTCCACAATTCTCTAGGGCAGGGGCAAAATGCCACCAGTCTCTTTGCTAAAATGAAGCAAGAGTCACCTTTGCTTCAGTTCCCAACAGGTTCTTCATCAACAGGTTCTTCATCTCCATCTGAGACCACCTCAGCCTGGAGGTTATTGTTCATATCACTATCAGCATTTTTGTCAAAGCCATTCAACAAGTCTCTAGGAAGTTCCAAACTTCCCCACATTTTCCTGTCTCCTTCTGAGCCCTCCAAACTGTTCAAACCTCTGCCTGTCATGCAGTTCCAAAGTTGCTGCCACATGTTTGGGTATGTTTTCAGCAACACCCCACTCTACTGATACCAGTTTACTGTATGAGTCAATTTTCATGCTGCTGATAAACACACATCCGAGACTGGGAAGGAAAAGAGGTGTAACTGGACATACAATTCCACATGGCTGGGGAGGCCTCAGAATCACGGCGGGAGGCGAAAGGCACTTCTTACATGGCAGCAGAAGAGAAAATGAGGAAGATGCAAAAACGGAAACCCCTGATAAAACCATCAGATCTTGTGAGACTTATCCACTACCACGAGAACAGTATGGGGGAGACCACCCCCATGATTCAAATTATCTCCCACTGGGTCCCTCCCACAACATGTGGGAATTATGGGAATACAATTCAAGATGAGAATTGGGTGGGAACACAGAGTCAAACCATATCATGTCGGTACTGGCTGGAAGGATTTACAGCTGTCCTCTCCTCTAGACAATTGCCCTGTCAGCCTCAGCCTCCCAGGGAGTGGAAGATCCTAACCCCATCCCATAAGTCATAGTCACTGAGAGACCTACACAAGGATACAAAACATGTCCCCTTGACTCAATCAGAGACACTCCATGCTGTGATTTGTACCCTAAAGCAAAGTGGATTCGAATGATAATAGACTCTGAAGACTACATAGTTTTTCTGCTCTTTCCTGTTCTATGCCCTGCTTCTTTCACTCCCTTATGGGTTTTCTCTGTTGAGCCGTCTCAATACATAGGAATGTGCACCTGACTTCTCATGCTCTGCTTCTAGGGGACACAGTCTATATAAGAATATATATAATATGTATATTTATATATATATAGTCGTGTGTGTGTGCATATAAGCATATATACATCCTCTTTCATTTTCTATAACATTCATCTTTTACACCGGGGGAAGAATATATTTTAATACATACAAATGTTATCAAAGATTGAACATACTTAATACCAGTTTCCAAAACTGAAAAAAAATAATAAAAGCACAAAAATAAGATACATGCAAAAAAAAATTGGACTTATTTTACATTATATACAAAATTAATTCAAAATGGATCAAAGACCTAAAATTGTAAAACTCTTAGAAAAAAACACAGGGAAAAAAATTTTATGACATTTGTGACATTGAACTTGGCAATGAATTCTAGATATGACACCAAAAGCACAGACAGAAAAAGCAAAAATAGACAAATGAGAATACACCAAACAGACAAATGAGAATACATCAAACTTAAAAACTTCTGTGCATAAAAGTACATAAGCATCACAGTGAAAAGACAACTTACAGAATGGGAGAAAATATTTACCGATATATACCTAATAGGAAATTAATATCTAGAACACATAAAGGACTCTTAGAACTCAACAACAAAAAAACAAATCTGATTAAAAATGGGAAAAGCACTTGAATAGATACTTTTCCAAAGGTGATATACAAATTCCCAACAAGCATATAAAGAGATGCTCAACATCATTGATCATCAGAGAAATGCAAGTCAAAACCACAAGAAGTTATGACCTCATATCTGAGAGAATAGCTACTATCAAAGAAACAGAAAATACAAAGTTTTGGTGAGGATGTAGAGAAATTGTAACACTTGTTCACTGTTAGGATTGTAAAGTGGTGCAGCCACTATGAAAAACAGTTTGGAGTATTCTCAAAAACTGAAAAATTGAACTATCATATGATCTGAAAATGCTACTTCTGGGTATACATCAAAATAATTGAAAGCAGGGTGTTGGAGAGATATTTGTATATCCACGTTCATAAGAGCACTATTCAAAATTGCCAAGAAGTGGAAGCAGATGTCCAAAGATGAACAGATAAACAAAACAGGTATCCATGTATAATGGAATATTATTCAGCCTACAGAGGAAGAGGTCCTTGTACATGTCACAACATGGATGGATATTGAAGACACTTTTTAAGTGAAATAAACTGATCACTGAAAGATAAATACTGTAGGATTCCACTTATAGGTTTCTAAAGAGGTCAAACTCAGAAGCAGAAAGTAGAATGATGGTTGCCAGGGACTGAGGGAAAATGAGAGTTGACGTTGAATGGGTACAGAGCTTCAGAATGGCAAGATGAAAAGTTCAGGAAATCTGTTTCATAACAATGAGAGTATTCTTAACATTCCTGAACTGTACACTTAAAAATGGTTACAATGGTACATTTTATGTTATGTGTTTTAACCACTATAGGAACATGAAAGAAAGTGATAAGACACAAGGAGCTACATTATGGGGCTTTAAAAACATATATACATAGCTGAAGTATTTCACAAATAATGTAATCACAAACTTACTGTTTACCCTATTTCATAAAAGTGTTTGCTAGGAATCCTGAGAGCCTAAAAGATAGTTGTTGAGGAATTAGCATGCTTACATGCAGGTGCTGTAGACACACACACACATTCATACACACACACACACACACACACACACACACTGGTATCTGTTCTCCTAACAACTCCTCTAGCAGAAGTTTTATTCTCAGAATCCATTGTTATAACACTCTTCCAAAGACTATTTTTTTTTTTTACTGCATATACAATGACAATGAAACAAAGGAACAATAAGGAGTCTCAAAGACAAGAGTATAATCAATTTCAACCTACTCCCCCAGAGTCTAAAAAAAAAACCCCTCCTTAAGCACTGAACTCTTTAAAAAGTGTTGGATTTTACCATCCTTGTAATCAAGCTTCAGGTCCATATCCCTCTTTATAGAGCAAAAAGTAATTGAAACAAATTACATTTCGGCAAGATATAGATGCTATGCCCTAAAATATTTGAGGATTTAGGTCTACACATAATCATGCATTTAAACACTTATCTGAAAGACAGAGAAATAAATGTAAATAATGTAAATTCTTCTCAAAAAAGTCAACAATATTTTTCATTTCACTAGCTTACAGCTGTCTCTTAATTCTTTAAATTAAGTATCAAGAGGCCATTTCTTGTGTTTCCATCCAATTATTTGGGCATGTTTATCTAGTGAGAGAATGCAATAAGTATTTTCTCTTTAAAATGGAAATAACACAAATACACATGACATACAAATTACTGTATAATGTAAGATATATTTACTTTTTGCACATCCATCTATGCTTTCTGACACTTAATATTTCCCTTACCATATTTCTTAAATAACAAGTGATTTGATTATGATAAAAACCTTTCGGTGGATATAGATTTGCAGTCATAATTCTTGCTAAGGTTCATTTCAAGGTAATAATAAAACTGAAGGTTCTCCCCCTGACGTGATGTTTCTGCTTCATTATCCCAGTAGACCCAGATGTCCAGTCAAACCTATGGCTGACGGAGTGTACTATGCCATGCAGGTTGTGCCACAGACAGCTCCAAAGTCATATCCAAATGCTAAGGCCCCAGCGCAAAAAAATGCTGCCTGACACCCACCGGCCAGGTTCCCTGCAGAGACCAGCCAGCTACATCCAGGCTCTGGAGAGCCTGCTGATTTGAAGCCCTGCCCTGGGAACCAACTGCATGGTGTCAAACCTTCACTCAATCATTTATTGGTTGTATGACTTTAGACAGATTCCTTTTGCTCTCTGTGTCTCAGGTCTACCTCACAGGGACGATCCAATGATAAAATGCATGTGAAGCATCAGCCAAGGGTCTGGCACATCCCTTCATAGCTATTGACTTATCAGATGACAATTTCTCTAGAAAATCTGGCGCCTTTAAGATCATAACTGCTTCCTATGGCTGTTTCCAGATGTCTTCGGATGACACGTCATATGCTGGACACCAGAACCTGTCTTTTCCTAAATGCCCCCTGCCATTCTAAACACCACGCTTCCACTACTGAGCGTCTTCAAGATTTAAGAGCTCAAATTGCTGCTCTATTTCTTCCGAGACAGGATGATGCTTTGGAATTAAGATCATCTCAGACAAGCTTGGATTCCTGGCTCAAACAGGCTATATCCCAAAAGAGAAGTTCTCTTTGGTTTTATACTCAGTAAAATAAATTTAGATGCACTACCCCAAATATACATTTTTGAACCCTCAAATGTTGAACAATCTTCTGCTCTGAATCCAAATCTACATATTGCATCTTTAATCAACATCTTCAATTCCGGTTGGAAGAGATTCAGCTCACTGTTCCTGCCAGAAAGGTATTTAATAGACAAATTCTCTGGTGCTCAGACTGTCTCAGACAGGATTCCCTCCTATAGAAACAGAAGCCCTTCCTGGCTCCATTCAGGCAGCTTCCTGGATGCCTTTAGTCTGAGTCTGAAGCAACATTGCAAAATGAACATTACGCATTTTAGATACAAGACTAACGAGCATATGCTTTATATTAATAATTTCTCTTAAATTCCTTTGCCTTTAATTTAAAAGTATATGTATGTCTGTAACTTAAATTTCATGATTGCAAGTAAAACTGAAAAAAATCATGATTTTCCTGCGTCTTGACAATAATTTTATTTAAAATATTATTTTGATATAAAATATTTGCTATTTAGTTTTTTGATATAAAACATTTTCAGTACTAAAAGGCCTGAGACAAAACTAAAGTTCACAATTAATATTAAATTTTGGATTTATGATGCCTGTTTTATTTTCCTTTTCATTGTAAATACATTTGGGAAAAATAAGATGCTAAAATCTCTATTGTCATTTTTAGGTTTTACATATATTTTGTAGTTTTTAATGATTTTCATTGCCCTTTTTATTAATTTCTAAGATACATTCAGATGAAAGAAATTCTGCAAGGTCAATTTAAAGATCAATGAGAGAACACAGAAATCAATTCACAGATAAGTTTCTCTGTGTCTAACATAAGAACCCTCCTCATCACAAGTCTTAATTATTGCATTAAACACCCTTGGCTTTATTCTCTCACCACTTCACTCTACTAGGTAGACTTCAAAAACATGTTTGTTATTATACTAATTCAGAATAATGGTATAAAAAAATAGTATAGAAATAGTCAATGGTCTACCTTGCTTATTGAAGGTTAATACTAATTTGTATTCCAAATAAAGTCAGCTTTTTCCATGTATCTTCCATCCTTATTCCTATTTTCCTGCTACTCCATTATACAGATTCTGCCATTTTCATTAACTATCTAGAGTGGTCCATTATTTTTTCTGGGAGCATCCTTCCGCTGGAGAATCACTTCATATTTGTTACTCCATGTGGTCCTGAAAGTTATTAGAAACGGTGTCCAAGTCAACTGCCCACAGGACTGGAAATCTGAACTGGGCTGAGCCCACCGTAACGGCCCTGACACTGACAATCAATGACTGATTCCAGTGTAGGACATGGCCCTAGTGCAGCAATTCAGGATCTTTCCTTTGAGTTTGATAAATAGACACAGGAATATTTTTTAATGCCCTCTCTGTTGTTTTAATATCAGTCCATGAGGATATAACCATTTGCTGTCAAGGTAAATCTCTTCTGAGACAGAAAAAGAGAGAGAAAGAGGTGGAGAGAAAGAGAGAGAGAGAGAGAGAATTAGAATGGAAAATACCAGTCAAATCCCCTGACCCCGATCCAGCAATACATGAAGCCATTGGCATTCAGATTTTCTGAGTATAAGGGCCATTTTCCAAATATAAAACCCAAGACATTCTTTTTTGTATTTAAACCATTATGAGTTGATTTCTGTCAGTGGCAACCAAGTGACTCATGTAATATAAAAATCCATAATGATCTATTTCTTCGTGCCAAAGGACATACGCCTTTGGCATAACTAGTTCTGTCCTCTTTTGAATATATAGCTTATTTCCACAAGTAGAACAAGAGTTTATATTTTGTATTATATAGAATATTTATTATATATTACTTATTTTTAAATAATACATTTTCTGATATCAGAAAGCTTCATATTTTGTGTTCGATATGTGCTGTGCTTATAATGAGAACAACGATTCCCTTCAGTCAGTCGATCCTTCATAAACAAAGAATTCATTGAATGTCTTCTGTGCACTTGGCTATGAACTAAGACATAAAAAGGCAGAAGATGAAATCCCTGGTCATGAAGACATAACTGTAGGGTTGAGCACGCACACATGTTAGAAAGAGTTGAGAGGCAATGAAATCAGTATTCAGTGCTTCTCTTCCTGGGATATGGAGACACCACTGACCAAGCCCAGGGAATGTTAAAGCCGGAGAAGGACCAGAGAGCATATTCTTGGAGCATGAAAGTTAAGTTTAACCATCTTTGTCCCATTATGGCCCATCGAGCCCAATTCTTGCACTGTACTCTTTTTAACATCTGAAGGTGTCTGAAAAGTTGATGTAAAGCAGTTGGCTCACCACATAATTATGCTCTTATGATGAAAGGGAGACTTTAATCAGTATTCTTCTTTTTCTGCTGCCCTATAGATCATAAACTTCATGAATACAGGGGCCATCTCCATTTTGATTACAGTTGCATTTGCAGAGCATATCAAGGGTCCTGTCATGTTAAAGGTCATTCATTCATTCATCTGCTAATGTATTCAGTCATTCAAATCTATTATTCAGAATGTGCTATATGCAAAGCTTTGTATTTAGGCATTTGATGTTACAAGTTTAATCAGTTACTTTGCATTGATATCGTTTACCAACTAGGATAAAGAAGATACTCACCAAAATATACCTATATCTAAAAAAGAGGAATGGACAAAGTGCTAAGTTAACTCACGTATAAAGAGAATTTAGTACTTAGAGATTCTGTGCCTTTTGATCTGAAATTTGATCACAGCTAAAAATTTTAAATTCAAAGATGAGAAAAAAATTCTCAATTTTAAGTTGAGAAGAAAATGGAAGAAAGGCAGAAGTTATAGAATAATTTCAAGCACTTATCAGTTTGGCAGAAGCAAAGATACATAAGGGTGAAAGTTGAAAATAAAGCTAAAACAAGAATTGGAATCTCCACATTTCTGAGAGAGTAAAAATAGTTTCATCATTTTTGGTTCTGCCACAGGGAGCCATTAAAGATTTGCAAACAGCATTACAAAAAAATAGTGGAGTCCATCAAAAATCTGGAGGCTTCCAGAGCAGCTGATAGAGGGACACAGTGGGGAGCATCTTCAGGAAGCATATGCACTAATTCTGGGTGAAAGTTAGGAGAGTCTGAGTTAGAACAACAAAAAAAAAAAAATGCAATGCCAGGGTGAATGATAATGATTATGAAGAGAAAGAACCTTTGAGAGATGGTGAATTGCCCTGCTGGGTGACAAGGGAGAAAGTGGAGTCCGAAAGTAGAGAAATAAAGGTCTCTGAACTTTCAAACTGCAGTGACTAGAATAAAGGTAAAACCATCAATAACAAGGGAAAATGCCATGGATTTAGAAGAGGGGCAAATATATGTATGCATATGACTGTGATACAAATGTATCAATGATCAATTCATACGTATCAGAATACATATTTATAGTGTTTGCTGACAATGCTTCTAGTAGAAAATGTCAATCAAGCCACTGGAATATTTTACAGATATTAGCTGCATACAATTTCTTTAAACTAGCTGTAAGTTTACATACACAAGCAGAAATCTCATCCTATTATATATTTTAAAGCTGTAAAAATGAGAAAATATTGCAATATGTGATTTTCAAAGGGGTGCATTTAATTATTTCCAAATAATGTCAAAATTACCAATATTGTCTCTTTTTGACAGATTATACTAGTCTTAGAATACTTTCATAACACAATGGCCTAAATATATGTATATCTAAAGGAGAGGAGAAGAGAAAGTGCTCAATTCACTCAGATGGAAGGAGAATGTAGTGCTTGGAGAAGTTAGAGTTCATGGCTTTTGATCTGAAATTTAATAAAGACTAAAATTTTGAAATTCAAAGAGGAATGCTTAATGCCAATTTACAAATTCTACATAATGACATAAATTACTTAATCATGAGTTGAAGAGAGACATGAGGAATTCCCTTAATGCACAACAGATTTTTTCCATAACTTTTACTGCCCTTTAATACAACAATTTCATAGCTGATTTTGAATCAAGAATCAACTAAAATATTTTTCCAAATATATTAATAAAATGGGGTTATGTGATTCATCTGTGTGCCTCCAAAATCTTTGGTCATGTGTTAAAAATTAATTGAATAACACAGAAAGAAAAGCATGCTAAAAACTACATCATGGATGATATAATCCACATACATTAAGAACATTTTAAAAAGGGAAAGAAAGAAAATCAAAGCAACAAACAAAAAGAGCCCTCCTCTTTCTTACTTTCCTTTCACGGGAGCTACCATCTTCTCCTCATGCAGACATATGATCACAAACTAAGGAACCAGGGAAAATGTGGTGTCCCAGGGGACAGGGGTCACCTACAGTTAGCCTGAACCTTGGGCAGAGCTAAGGCAGGGCTGGGAGTAAGGGCATGGCCTTGTAAGCACTTCTAAGAGGGTTTCCCGCCTGGCTCTTGAGTCCCCACCTTCCTGTACTCTGGGGCAGGGCTACTTATGCTCTGTTCAGTCTGAGCTGGGAAACTTGGAGGTACTGATTCCACTTCCTCTGTGGATCCAGCATCAACTCTTTGGCATAGGGAAAGGTGGCGGATGCACAAGGTAGATGTGGAGGATAAAATGGGTGAGATGGGCAGTGTTGGGCGGTACTGCTACCTGAGGCCATGTGCATTCCTTTCAGACACTCAGAGCCTCCTCCTGATCTATCACCCTCCATGTAATTCCAGCCAACATTGATCCAACATCTTCTGCAACTCAGTGTGTTTCCTCAGCAAAGTCACAGCTGGTGAGGACAAAATCACTAGAGATCTTTTCCTCAGAATCCTTGTAGGTGAACGAAACCATACTCCTTATTTTGTGGGAGGTGGAAGGAGGTTGGTGGAAAGAGACCTGGGGCACAGAGTAGGCAAGTTCTCTGAATGTTAGGAATCACATTGAGAGCTGTTTTAAAGCTACAGGAGACAGTGTACATACCAAACTTACAAGGTATAGGGGTCATTTTCAACACTGCAAACTATCGTAGATGCTGGAAAATCAAGAAAAGAACTGCTGAAACATGACTTCATTAAAGAACATTTATGACAGTCTTTTTTTTTTTTTTTTTTTTGAGACGGAGTCTCGCTCTGTCGCCCAGGCTGGAGTGCAGTGGCCGGATCTCAGCTCACTGCAAGCTCCACCTCCTGGGTTCATGCCATTCTCCTGCCTCAGCCTCCCGAGTAGCTGGGACTACAGGCGCCGCCACCACGCCCGGCTAATTTTTTGTATTTTTTCAGTAGAGACGGGGTTTCACCGTGTTAGCCAGGATGGTCTCGGTCTCCTGACCTCGTGATCCGCCCGTCTCAGCCTCCCAAAGTATGACAGTCTTTTATGTGCATTGATTACTATTGATGACTCAATTTCATTTACCAAATACTATTGTAAGTAGCATGAAAATGTGTCAGATCTTATCAATGTAAGTTTGGTTTTAACTCCAAACCAGCTTTATTGTATGATCAGTCTTGACCTGACAGCCCAGACCTAGCTTAGATCTGGTCCAAAGTAAGCCCTCACCACGAGGGAGGAAGACTCAGGAGACCTGTCATGGCCACTGTCTCTTCTCTTGTCCCCACCCCTGATGTCTCTGCTACTGTTTCCTGGTGGTACAGGGATAAGGCACAGAACTGCTAGAAACCAGCCCAAAACAACACTCTGGAACTTCTAAATTTTCAGAAAAACAGTAAAGAATGCTGCTGGTATTATTCTACTTATACTCTTGGAATAAAATTGCCACTATTAACTTCATCAAACATTATTAACCAAACATCCTAAAAATATTTTCAGACTATACTCCAGACTATATTTTTAAACCAGTGTCTTTTGGCCTGTTCATGGGTGTGAGGGTTGAACACAGATTTGTCTTTCTATGGCCTTCATTGACACTACCGAAAACCAATTATTTAAATATACTTCTGAAATGTCATTTAAGCTTGAATCAATATGAAGATAAGGGTAATGTTAGATAAGAAAAAAAAAAAAGATGTTAAATGCTATGCATTTTAGAGACTGTTAATTAAAAATTTGGAGCTTGAGTTCATTAAGAATTTCTTCTTTACAAAGCAGTTTGAAATGTAAACAGACTATGGGTCTTCCATTAAAAAATGCCACTGCTACTAATTATTTAAAGAGCAAAGTTTTCCCATTGTGTTAACAGAGTTAAAGAGGATTAAGGTTTATTATTTCAGCTCATGGGTTGCAGTCATTTAAACAGATGGTAGGTAGGTATGTAGGTAGGTAGGTAGGTAGGTAGGTAGGTAGAGAGAGAGAGAGAGAGAGAGAGAGAGAGAGAGAGAGAGAGAGAGAGAGATAGACAGATAGATAGACAGATAGATAGACAGATAGATAGACAGACAGATAGATGGTAGAATAAATGCTCCAACCATTTGAGACCATGTATCTAAAAAGGGGATGGAGTGGTGGGAGTGCAAGAACCCTAGAAATCAGAAGCTGGAAGACATCAAAAGTGACACAGTGGGAGTATCCCCAGGCTGACACTGCTAGACCAACCACACAGCCATGGAAACCAGCAGCCTATTATGTAAGCAGAATGAGCTCAGGAATTTCTTCCAGTCTCAGAGCTGAGGATCCAAAACTCAAGAGCCAGGTGAAGAAAGAGGAACCCCAGGCTGGACCCAGGAAACTGGGCCCAGGACATAATGGATGCAATGGAAGGAGAAAGTCCAGAAATATTCTGTGATGAACTTGCCCAACTGAGATTTTTTGAAAGCAGAATGGTTTATCTAATATTTCCATCTCATGGCTTAATAATTAAATCACAAAGGTTTGACTACAGCATTTTTATGATTTCTGCCAGTGAAATCCTCCATGGCAGACCAGGAATTTCAGTGTGTCAAGATACAAGGGAAATCCCAGTCCTAAGTATTTGAGTGTTTACCTGAGGCAAATAAAACCATGCACCCATGCAAAACAAACAAACTTGTCTTTGAATATTTATAAAGGCTCTGCTCATAATAGCCCCAAACTGGAAACAAATAAATGCCAACAAACTAGTGAATGGTGTGCACACACTGTGATATATCCATAAAAGAGAATCCTACTCAACAATAAAAAGGAATAAACCTGCGATATATGTATCAACATGGATGACTGCCAGATGCATCAGGCTACAGAATGAAAGCCAGTCTCTTTAAACAACTAAACACATTTGCTATACCCAGCCATTGCACCCTTGAACATGTACTAAAGGAAATGAAAACTTATGTCCACACACGAACCAGTACAGGATTCTTCATAGTGACTTTACTTGTAATAGACAAAAGCTACAATCAACCAGAGTGTCTTTCAATAGGTAAATAGTTCAACAAGCCATGGTACACCCACACCACTAAATACCACTCAGCAATTAAAAGAAAGAAACATTGGTAGACAACCACTTGGCTGGATCTCAAGGGCATGATGTTGAATTTAAAAAGCCAATCTCAGAAGATCACATATTGTACAGCATCATTTACATGACATTCTGGAAAAGGCAAAGCTATAAAAACAGAAATCAGATCTGTGATTGACAGAGGCTAGTGATTATGGAAGGAGATGGACTATAAAGGACACAAGGGAACTCTTTGGAGTGAGAAAACTATTCCGCACCTTCATTGTGGGTCACTTACTTGGTGGTTTTCATTTGTCAAAATTTGTTTAACTATACACCTAAAAATAAGTTCTGTATGTAAATTATACCTCCATAAACCTGACTGAACAAAATAGACCAAAACAATAATGGAATATAGTTACATTTGGAACCAGACTTGCAGAAAGTTAAAAGGCAAAGCATTGAAATAAATCTACAAAATACTGAGGGGATTCAGTTATGTGCTGTCATAATGAACATTTTTAAAAAGAGAAAATTTGGGGGGTATGATTAGTAAATAAAACTAATTATTTTTCAAATGATGGAAAAGAAGTCTTGTAAACAGATGCCAGCCTCTGTCACTTGCTATAAATCAGAGGAGTCAGATAAAAGAAACACCCAAAGGCCAAGCATGGTGGCTCACACCTGTAATCACAGCACTTTGGGAGGCCCAGGCAGGCAGATCACCTGAGGTCATGAGTTTGAGACCAGCCTGCCCAACATGGTGAAACCCTGTCTCTACTAAAAATACAAAAATTAGCTGGGCATGATAGCACATGCCTGTAATCTCAGCTACTCGAGAGGCTGAGGCATGAGAATCTCTTGAACCAAGGTCACGCCACTCCCCTTCAGTCTGGGTGACAGAGCAAGACATCGTCTCCAAAAATAAATAAACAGAAAATACCCAAAGTTACCAAGGTGTCTGGTTATAGTGGGGAATAGCATAGTAACTCCATTCCTGCCCCAGTCTCTCAATCTGCATGGTACATCACACATTTGCAAGAGCTTTCACATGTTGTCAGTAGATTGCAGACTGGGGTTCAGGCAAAAAATACGTCCTTTCACATCCACAGTCTCATGCCACGGGCAGTGCCTGTACCTGCACTGTATCCTGCAGTGGCTCAGTTAGAGCTGACTGCATAGTTGGGTGACAGTATAACGGATAAAGGAAAGAATAAAGGGAGGGAGAAGTTATTAAGAAATGGATTGACTTTCACAGCTATCTAGGAAATGAATTGGGATGGTATCATCGGCCTCATTTTTCAAATAAGGAAATCAAGTACCAAGCCCTAGAAGAGTAAAGTGATGATAAAAATTGGAAAGTAGCCAAGAGACCCAAGGATTGTCCCTGTGGTCCCTTAAGTAGCCGTGGAGTCTCCCCAAATGATTGTGGAGGGATGTGCTGCCTCCCTGCCCAACCTGCATGGCTGCCTTTGTTATCACAGCTCACACTGGCCAAGTACGCCAGGCCATGATTTACTGAATTTCATTTCAACTGATTTTGTGGGTACATCACAGGTGATGTGCTTTATGTATCACTGTGAGACGAAAGGGAAATTAAAACTTGTTTAGGATTCCCTGAGAATGGAGAAGGTGAAGCAAAGTGTCACCCTGCATAAATTCAGCTCATGAGTGCTGTGTGGAAGGGGTTCAAACTCAACTCGGTCCTCCAAAAATAAACCTAATAGGTAAAGTTGTTCAGAGTGGAGAATGATGAACTAGACATGTAGAAACAATTTAAATTTTGAATGGCATTTTTCCCCAATAATACTTCGCAGCAATGACTTTAATATAGTTACGGGCAGCAGGAGGAATGTCTTTCATTAATCTCATATTTGTTGCTAGCCCACTTCAATGACTCTCTTCCTCTTTTTCTACTAACAACTTGAACGAAGGAGAATGGCCAATTGATTTCCACAAAACCATTAGTTAATTTGTGCCTGTCTTTCCTGTCACTTCTCATTTCTAGATAATCAATAACTCAAGTCTCTTTCATCTTTCCTCATTCAGAAGACCCTGAAGCTGTTTGCCTTTAGTTATCCCTCTCTCTACTCCTTTCTATTAGCAAAAGACTGTGTTAAGGTGAACTAGCCGAGACGGTAGAGTAGTTAGAATGCACCATTGATTCACACAAGGTTGCCTCAAATTTCCGTTTGCATGCTTATCTTGTTTTAAAGTATTGAGCAGCATCCAATAAACTTTTGCAACCACGACTATATGTGAAGATGACATATTGACTGAAATTTCAACAGTGACCTCTTGAGCATTTTCTGAATGCACAAGTGAATTTAAAACTCCAGTTTAAGAATTACTTAAATGGACTCCACAATATGGAGCTTTCTCCTCAGAAAGCAAAGCATCATTGAACGTGGTTTGGAACAGGTTTTCATAGTACTGCCAAGAAGGTTTATTTTGACAGAACAACCACTCTTAAACCATGATGTTGTGTGTTCTATTCTAGCATTAATTTATGAAAATTAGTGAAAAACAAAGTTTCCTTTATGTCAAACCTCAACCAAACCTGTCTTGTTGTTCTTAAGGTGGTTGTTACCGGTTACTCCAGTTTCTCAAATCATTGTAGGATGCCAAAAGTTTTAAAAACAAAACCCAGACCCAACATGTGGTCTTTGATGATTTTCTATTCACTCTCTGTAAATATAGAACAAATTCTGGAGGGCTGTGGACCACAGGCAGAGGCTGAGTGTGAAACGATAGATGGGTTTCACTTTCTGAAGATGAGGAAGAAAATGCACATATCAACACGTGTGACCCACTTTTGATACAGTAAATTTAAAACTGCTCATGTGTTTCCTCTCTCAAAAAAATAAAGCATTTTGGAGCGGCACAACCTCCTCCACCAACTGCCCTGTGTGTATTTTTCCTTTTAGTAGCCAAAGCTTCTATGTGTTCTGTACTCTTCATTCCCTTCCAATTGCAGCTCAAGTCATTGCAGGTAGAACTCCATGCTCCTCTCTCCTGGCCTTGCTCTGTGTCCATATCACTAATGGCCTCCTCATCGGTTACTCCAGAGGATGCTGCTCCAGCCCCACTGTGATCTTCTCACTTTAGGCCAGGCTGCTTAGCAGACCCTGCCTCTTGAAGCAGTGTTACCTGAGCTGTTGATTGAAGACATCTTAACTCCTTTGCGAACCACTCATCCTTTATCTGCCCTTCTAAAATTTCTGACCTGAGCCATCTGTTTCCTTGTCACCTATTTCCTCTCCTCCCGTGGCTTAAATGAAGCCAGTAAGCTAACAACTCCCATGCCTATTTCAAATAGACATCTCTCACCTGAGCTGCAGGTGTGTGTCTATGGCTACACACTGGACAGCTCCTCTTGGATATCGTGGGACTCGGCATGTCTGAGCCTGTCCTTCCCATCTGAAGCTTAGTAACACCGTACACATAGCTGTTCACATGCAAACCTAAGTGCCTTGAATATTCCACGTATTGTATACTCCATAATGCCTAAATTGTCCCAAGGCCTCAAGGTCCTGGAACTGAAGTATTTTTCAAATTCATCCAGTTTTCTCCATGCTCAGGTCAATCACCAACACAAATTCTTCACCCATGTGGGTCATCCTAAGAGCCACCCACCTGGCCTCCCAGACTGCACCACTGCTCCCTCCCATTTGTTCTCTACAGTCGATCTTTCTAACACAAATCTTTACTTTCCACTTTTAGGAATTCCTAAGAATTCCATCTTAGTGGATGACAGTTGCTTTCAGAAAAACTCCTTACAAAATTCTAAACCTGACGTATGGCTCCTATGTCATTCAGGGTCGAGACATTCAGGTTTAGGAAGGAAGAGCATAGATTCTGTCTGGACAGTGCAGGTTTGAAGTGCTGACAGGATACAGGGGTCTGCTTGGGTTTGAATAGTGCAAATCAGGAGATCCCAATGAAGGACACAGTCTGATAGATTTTCCTGGAACCCAGCCACAAAGATGGTAGAGATGAAATAATTACCCTACATAGGATGTGTATGTTTTTAAAAGAGCAAAGCAACACACAGAATTTTTCACCAATCAAGATAATAAATTCTGTTCATTCCACCTTATAAATACCTCTCTAGTCAGACCATGCCTCCCTATCCGCATCTCCACCCTCCTGATTTAAGCTGTCACCTGGGCTATTTCAAGGCTTCTACCATTTTCAGTCTCTCCTTTAATCCATACTCTACAGTACCATCAGAATGACAGATCTAAAATGCAAAGCTGATCACAACCCTCACTCTTGAAAATCATTTAAGGAACTCCCCCCCTGGCATAATGAGTAACACAAAAACACATCAGATTTGTCCAACTACTGCACATTGTTCTTCTTTCTCCATCTCTTTGCTTTGAATGCACCATGCGGTCACAATACGGTGCTCTGTGCAGGCCTTCTTCCCTCCCTGGCTTCCTCATCCATTGATCTTCAATAAATCCCTCTTCATCCTGAAACGCCTTCTGCCCACTCTGAGGAGCTTGCCCTGGCTTTACACACACCTTCCTCATGGCACAACTGGGTGTCTTTCCCTGTCTTGTCTCATAATACTGACTTACAGGTGGAAATTGAAAATTCATTATTCATTTTCAATTTTTCCTCTAGATGGTGAATTTCTTGTAGAAAAAAATGCTATTTATACATATAAACTGAGTGCGTGGCAAAATGTCTGGCATGAGTGAATGATTGAAAAACTCAAAACATGGGCGTAGGTGGGGAAAGTGAGAGGGGCAGGAATGAGTCAGTGTTACAAGGACAATTATTTTTAGAAAAGCAAGAGCGAGAGGTTAAGAAGTTAGAGATGGTCACTGAGTGAAAATGTGCAAATAATTTGAGATAAATGGGAACCAAAAAGACAGTCTGATGTTTCAGTAGAGGAACAGTGTGGGAGATAAAATGCCATGTTTGAATGGAAAGGTATTTGAGGAGCATGAAGCAATGAATTTTTTAAAAAGTTTGGAAGTAAAGGGACGTAGAGACCTGGGATATTAGCTTAAGTAAGTAACTCTAAAATCAAAAGTAGTATTGACCTATTAGTTTGGGAAGAATTAACAAAAAATGAAACAAAAACCGTAACTTTTGACAGCCTAGATTCTCTAGTTTAACAATGTGGAACGTGCTCATTCCCGCCTCAGGGTCTTCGCACTTGCTGTTCCCTCTGTGTGGCACACTTTTCCCACAGGTCTTCACGTTGCTGACTCACTCACTCCATTCAGTAACTTAGAGACCACTTCTTGAGAGTGATTTTCTCTTAACAGTCTATTTAAAATTACCCCTCACATCTACTCTGCTTCCAGGTCACTCATTAGTTCATTAAACACCTTTATTTTTCTAATGTTAGTTGATGCCACCAAAAGTTGTTATCAACATCTCTTTACTTACCTACTCTGTCTTACATACTGGTATGGTGATTTCAAGAGAGTAGGAATGTTAGCTTGCTTGTTCATCTTTGTATCTTTATTTTTAATTAATTAATTAATTAATATATTTATTTTTGAGACAGAGTCTTACTGTGTCACCCAGGCTGGAGTGCAATGGTGTGATCTCAGCTCACTGCCACCTTCACCTCCTGGGTTCAAGCGATGCTCCTGCCTCAGCTTCCCAAGTGGCTAGGATTACAGGCATATGCCACAACCCCCAGCTAATTTTTGTATATTTGGTAGAGATGGGATTTTGCCATGTTGGTCAGGCTGGTTTCAAACTCCTGGCCTCAAGTGATGGGCCCGCCTCGGCCTCCCAAAGAGCTGAGATTACAAGTGTGAGCCACTGTGCCTGGCCATCTTTGTATCTTTAGCCGTTAGACTAGTCCTTGAAAAGGACCAGGAGTTAAATAATATTTCTTGAAGTCATGAATAAATAAATACATGAATTAAAGACTGAATAAATGAATAAAATAAAAGGAAACTAAAACCGACTTAATCTATCCAGCTCAGTTAAGTTACTGTGGCATGTTTATGTCTTTAATGTGATACTGCGTCTGGGCCAACTGTTGAAAGCATAAGGAATCCTCTCCATTCACCAAACCACCTAAAAGGAAGGGTATCCAAGTAGAACAACAGATGCCGAGTAAGGACATTAGTGTGAAACCCTCCAGATACAATGGCAAGCCTTAAATAATGCAACTTCAACACGGAGCAAAACACAAAGATATATCATCAGGTCATCGGTGCAAAAGCAGCCCGTGATGTTCTTGAAAGTCTGTATAAAAGTCAAATGTATAAAGGCTGAACAAGAGACATATACTATAAGTTTATCATTTTATATATCATACGTGTGTATATATGCATACATACATAGAGATGGAGGCATAGAATAGATCTGGATATGGACACAGATATGGATATCTGAGGTTCAAGATTTCCCTTAGCAGCATATTTAATGATTTCTATCTTTCTCTTAATTGCATTATGTTTATACATCCTAGACTTAACACTAGTATGAGGACATCATTTATTTGAACAGTATTTATAAAATAGTGTGGGTAAAAGTAATATAAGATTCTTATAATTAGAGATACAGTGTCACAAAGATCAGTCTCAGTTTGGAGTCATCACGCTATGTTTTGAAACTAATTTATTTAGGAGAATATAGGTCCTATAAATCTCTAGATCTTATTATAATACATTTTTAAATTTGAAACGCTGGGTGCATTTGTAAAACAACAACAACAACAAAAAAACTTGGGGCTGGGCGCAGTGACTCACGCCTGTGATCCCAGCACTTTGGGAGGCCGAGGCAGGCAGATCAAGGGGTAAAGAGATCGAGACCCTCCTGGAGAACAGGGTGAAACCCCGTCTTTACTAAAAATACAAAAATTCACCGGATGTGGTGGTATGCCCCTGTAGTCCCAGCTACTCGGGAGGCTGAGGCAGGAGAATTGCTTGAAGCTGGGAGGTGGAGGTTGCAGTGAGCTGAGACTGTGCCACTGAATTCCAGCCTGGCGACAGAGCAAGACACACACACATACACACACACACACACACGCATGCACAGAAAAAAAACAAAAAAAAAAAAACAAAAAAAAAAACCTTGGGAAATATTTTTCATTTAAGACTAGTTGAAATTATTTTAATATTTTAATATTGGACAGAAAAGTAAATATTTGAGAATATCTAAGAATGTCATGAACACTAATCAGGAGAGATTTATCTTATCATATCTCAAAAGTTATCAAAAGCAAAGATAATGAACACAGTATAATCTTAAACTAAATCGATGGATCAGTGTAACAAAACATAAACCAGAAATGGATGCAAATATACTTAGAAATTTAGAATGCAATAAAAGCAAATTTCAATTCAGTAGGTATTGTGCATGCAGAAATGAAAGGGGGGAAAGAAGTAACTCTTATCTTAAATCACACATACACCTTAATTCCACATGAATTAAAATTTTAAATATAAAAATAAAAGTTTAGATTAAGACATAGAAAACTAATTTAGCTTTAGAATAAATAGGCTATGCAAAGCAATACATGAAACCAAAATCCACAAAACAGAGACATATTTTTCTATACAATTAGTAAAAAATTAGATACCATCAAACACCCAAAACAAAGGCAAAAGTCAAAAATAGGAAAACTGGCTGGGCACGGTGGCTCACGCCTGTAATCCCACTAGTTTGGGAGGTCGAGGCGGGCGGATTACCTGAGGTCGAGACCAGCCTGACCAACATGGTGAAAACCCATCTCTACTAAAAATAAAAAATTAGCTGGGTGTGGTGGTACATGCCAGTAGTCCCAGCTACTTGGAAGGCTGAGGCAGGAGAATCACTTGAACCAGGGAGGTGGAGATTGCCGTGAGCCAAGATGGCACCACTGCACTCCAGCCTGGGTGACAGAGTGAGACCCCCTCAAAAAAAAAAAAAAAAAAAAAGAAAAAGAAAAAAAGAAAAAAATAGGAAAACCATCTTCACCACATTCATATCAAGAGAAACATTAATATTTCCTCACAAAAAAGTTTACATGAAATTGATAAGTAAAAGGATTAAAAACCCAACGTAAATAATGAAAACAGATATGAAGAAATTGGACTAGGTAAAGTGGGGGAACACCCTTAACTATTTATTACATAAAATGGAGAGCCTCACAGGAAACCATATTTCGACGATGGAGTTGACAGCGTTTTGTGAGGATGCCATGTTTCCGGGTTGGCTGAGGCGCAGGGATGCACGTTCTTTGCTTGCTGGTTGTGGTAATCTGAAGTGCTACTCCACACTGGAAAGAAATCTAGCAGTTTCTACAAAACCTTAAACTACACTTACCACTTGATTCAGTGTTATCGCTCTTGTGAATCAATATTCCTATAAGCCAATATACTTAAACAGAATGTCTTAATGTCTGTCAAAAAAGAACAGTTTAATAAATACATGGTTTAATAAATGCTATAGGCTATTACCATACTTAGCTATCAAGAAACAATACCTAGATATATAATTTGCCAGAAAAGATGTCCATGTTATTAAGGGACAGAAGGGAGGGCTGCCTAAGGGGACATCTGGGTTAAAGGTTCATGTGTGAGAAAATACATATGATGCTTAAAGCCATGAGAATGGACGAGGTTGTCAAAAGAAAGTGTTAAGGCCATGCCGAAGAAGAAGAGAAAGCCAGCAACTGGGGTGGAGGAAAGCTGCCAGTGAATTAAGAGAAAACCCCCAAGAGCTGCAAAAGAAGAGGTGGTAATCACACCAGAAATTAACAAACATGAGGCAGGTCTAGTGTCCACTGGATTTTGCCACACAAAGGTGGTTTAAGTAAAGTGGATTCCGTTGATTGGTGAAGGAAAGCAGCGGGATGCAGTCATGGAAGAGGAGACAAAGAGATGAAGGTCGGAGGCCACGTGCATGGGCAATCGTTTCAAGGTATGACCTGCAAACAAGGAAATGAGGTGGTGGCCAGAGCAAAGAGAGAACAAGGGGGGACGTTTGCTTATTGGAAGATGAATGCATTGGCCACATATTCACTCTGATGGAAGTTGATGCAGGAGAGAAAGGGGACAGCTGAAGGGGAATGCAAGCTTGGAGGAGGCAAAAGGAGAATCCCAAGCACACTGGCCTTGGACACACAGAGGAAATTCAGGACTGCGGATGAGAAGTGGGCAAAGAGGAATTCATGCGCAGACACCTTGCAGACTTAATGGTGGGAGGGTAGGTTTGTAACTCCTCAGCCTGGGAGATTAGAGTTAGAAGAAGGGGTCTCCAGGCATGAGCAGTCGTGCCTACCATAGAAACATGACGAGGGTACAGGAGAGTGTCGCCTACCTGGGAGAGACATTTGGTCATGCTGTTAAATGAAATCAGTCTGCTTTTGCTCTGATGTCCTCCTTCAAGCGTCATCCAGCGGCTCTGGGGCAAGGACAGACATGCTGGAAAGGGGGGTTCCACCTCGGGTAGGTATTCATCACTTGAGTGGAACAGAGGGAGGTGAGGGCAAGGAGTGAAGCGGCTTCAGCAATGGACCACGGGGGCTAGACCAGGCAGACAGCAGGATATGGGAGAGTGAGGAGACGGAGGGAGCATCAGCGAATTGCAGAACCACTGCAGTGAAAGTTCTCGAACGAGCGAACAGTGTGCACGATAGCTAGAAAAGTGAGGAAAGCGTTTTACTGGAGGTGGTGTTCATGAGCATGAGTGCCTTGAGGAAAAAACTGGGTTTTAACCTTGGTATCATAAAACATGTTTAATATGTGTGATCATTAATACTGAGTGTTAACTTGGTTGGACTGAAGGATGCAAAGTATTGTTCCTGGGTGTGTCTGTGAGGGTGATGTCAAAGGAGATGAACATTTGAGTCAGTGGACTGGGAGAGGCAGATCCACCTTCAATCTGGGTGGGCACCATCTAAACAGCTGCCAGTGCAGCTGGGATAAAAGCAGGCAGAGGAACATGGAAGAACCAGGCTGGCTGAGTCTTCCAGCCTACATGTTTCTGTCTTGCTGGATGCTTCCTGCCTTTGACCACTGGACTCCAAGTTCTTCCGCTTTTGGACTCTTGGACCTTTGACCACAGACTAAAGGCTACACTGTCAGCTTTCCTACTTTTGATATTTTGGGACTCCGACTGGCTTCCTTGGTCCTCAGCTTGCAGACAGCCTATTGTGGGACCTCACCTTGTGATTGTATGAGTTAATTCTCCCTATTAAACTCCCTTTTATATATGCATCTATCTTACTAGTTCTGACCCTCAAAAGAGCCCTGACTAATACAACATATAAAGTAACAGGTTTTCTGGTACAATTCATTCTTAGTTATTGTAAATGAATTAGCAGCTCTGGAGAATATTCATTTTAACTAACTTTAACCTTGCTCCTGCTGCAAACAATGCTGCCCCAAACCCGTATGCTTAGAGAAGAGCTGAACCAGGAGAGAAATAGGCCAAGTGTAGTTATTTCAATGCTTCACTCCCAGAGGCACATGAAGGGAACTCCACAGGTAAATCTCAAGCCTCCGCTTCAGTTCATTAAGAGTAAAACAAAAATAGTTTCAAGTCTCACATGGCCTTAAAGTTCTGTGAGCCCATTACTCCCTCGAGTTCCATTTCTCATTCCTGCTTGCTCCTCTTCTGCGGCCTGGTCACGTTCACGTGTTACCTCTCAGCAGGCACAGGGCTCTGAGACTGGCTCTCACCGCAGATCTGTCTAAAGCTACTTCTCAGCTACCAAGATACATGAAACGCCTGCACATTTTGCTGTGGCGTTCCGACACTTTCCTGCTACATCCTGCTTCCACAGTAAATTTGTACACTCTAGTTTTTAACCCTTCTCTAAAATAGAGTAATTTTTATTTTTACAAAGTTACAGGTAATATTATAAACTGGAGATAACAACTGTTAGATTAAGTTTCCACCTTGAAGTGTATAATCTTTTTCACCTTAGATGATGAGTATTTTCCCAGGTGACCAGAAGTTCCTTGCGAGCATTAGTTATCGGTCACCCAGCATCACACCCGCAGGCTTCTGATTCGCTAGGAGCACATGGGATGCTAATGTTGCACATTTCAGAAGATCCTGCTCCTGCCCTGGAATTCATCCAGTTCCTGCATTGCTGCCTGGCTTGGAAGTGAACATGCTATGGTGATAAATCCGGCTCAGAATGAAAGACAGATATGTGGTAGAAATGCAGGACAGGCGAAGAAGGAATGGAGTGTGACAAAGGCCAAGGAATCTCGCCAGCAGATCAGCCCAATATGGGAGACAACAATTTGGGAAAATCTTATGCATCAGGAACAACCATTAAACCATGAATTATGACCCTTATCAATAAATCCTTAGGATACCATAAGGCACTTTTTTTTGGGGAGCGGGGGGGGAGGTGGAGTTTTGCTCTTGTCGCCCAGGCTGGAGTGCAATGGCACGATCTTGGCTCACTGTAACCTCCACCTCCCGGGTTCAAGCAATTCTCCTACCTCAACCTCCCGAGTAGCTGGGATTACAGGCTCCCACCACCACACCCAGCAAAATTTTGTATTTTTAGTAGAGACAGGATTTCACTATGTTGGCCAGGCTGGTTTCAAACTCCTGACCTCAGGTGATCCACCCGCTTTGACCTCCCAAAGTACTGGGATTACAGGCGTGAGCCATCACGCCTGGCCTTCTTCTATATTTTTTTCATCCTTCTAAGATACAGCTCAAGATGTGTTCTTTTCATAAAACACCCTTCACTAGTTCAGCACAGAATGCAGGAAAATTTCTGAACTCCTTAACACATCGCACCGTTTCTCTAGTAAAGTAAGCATTTCAGAATATTCATGCTTCCTTTCCATTTTATAGACCGTCACACTCAAAGCTTAGAAAAAACTCAGATCTTTAGTAGGTAGTTGCTAATTACTTTCAGAAATGCACCAGCAATGTTTAAATTCATTAATTTTAGATTTCATCTCTTATACTAGCATGCTAAGAGAAATATCTCACAGGCTCCCGTTGACATCATCAGTTTTCTGAAATGCCTATAATTTTCTGAAATTCTACAATCAAATAATTCAACTAAAACAGAACATAAGGCAGGAAAGGGCAGCCTCATATTGTGTTTGGTGACCAGCTGCTCCCTGTATCTCTCATGTCCATGTCACTGTCCCTTTCTGCTTCCGCCTGTGCTCCATGGCTGCCCTCCACCAGGTGTGCTCACTGTGCCTAATGAGCCCCCAGTTTCCTTGTAGGAACGATGCAGTTTTTCCTCTGCAGGGGCACAGAAAGGAAAATAATGACATTCTGCTAGTGCAGTAAAACATGAGAGGCAATACAAAAACCAGTCAGAGTATTGCCCTCTGTCTATTTCTCCAAGAAAATAACCCCAAGATGTAACAGATTAAAACAGAAGACTATTCTCAAAATTCTTAAATATGCTGCATGCCTCTAATTCTTATTAGTTAAAGAGCTAATCTACAAACGTACGAGATGACCAGTGAATGCTTTTGGGAATTAAAATTGTTCTGCAACATGAAAGCATGACATTCTTGGCAATGCTTAAGAGTAAGGCATTTTTATTTCCATTAATCATAGTTTTAATTCCTGTATACATTCTCTACCAAAAATAAGAGAAAGGTAAATATTTTCACCTTCTCAATCATCATTTTCAGTCTCCTTTAGTGCAAAGCTCAAGATTCCTTCAACACATGTGTTCCCTTAATATGCCACTTCAGTTTAACATTGTGATGTCCTTTGGCAGCAAAACCTTCAGCCTAAAAGAAAACCATTTTCTGCAGATGTCATCTGTCACTTTAAGATCATGATATATATGTACAGAAGTTTTCAGAAGTGCCGCAGGGGACAAAAATGTATATCCAGCAAGCCATTTTTGGATCAATATGTCTTCCTCTTCATTATTGCCATCCAGAGTTGGTTTAGATGAAGGTATTCTCTAGCTCAGAAAATTCTGCCAAAATTTCAGACACTAAAGAAACCCTTGATAAGCCCATCAGAGAAGCTGGTGATAAACTAGATTTCACCATATGAACATCAGTGGAGAGCATTTGGTATAGAGTCCCCGGAGTCCCTAAGCACCGCAAGGTGAATGATACAAGGACAAAAGTTTACAGTCAAGGATAACCCTAAAGATCACGCCTACAAAAAGCATTGAATAGAGGCTTAAGCAGTAAAACTTGAGACTAAAATACTAGCTAAATGACCTCAGCCATATATGAATAAACTTAGTTTTTATGTACTTTATTAACATGTGCCAATGAGCAAAAATATGCTTTTATAATTTCTTTCCATGTGTTGCTGGGTTTTTTTTTTTTTTTTTTTTTTTGGTTGCTGTGTTTATGAATCATTTTTTTTAAAGCTAAAGTTTTAAAGATCTCTGTACTATTAGCATTTGGATCACACTGGAATTATTTCCCAATCTGAAATTAAAAGGAAATATATCCAGCCTATAAAATATTCTTCTGAGTCAACAGTCTATGTCACTTATGGGAATGTGGTATACCAGGAGACCTGCCTTAATTTTGGCATCTGCACAAAATAATACTTCAACAAGACAAATAAACACATGAGCAGAATATCAAGCTTACTTACAGCACTTGATAAAATGATAGTGAGACATCTTTCCATTTCAGACAGGAATCTTGCTACGGGTTCCAGCATTCTCTTCTGTCACAACTGTCGTTCCCAGGAAATGCATTACTTAAAGCCCTTACTCAGGTAACAGTTTACCTCAGGATGCACTATTGCATGGAGGCTCTGTTCCATGATCCTGCAAAAAGCTTCAAACTCATTCTCATTCGGCAGCTGGAGTTAAGATAAGCCTCTCCCCGGTGGGTCTTGAGGCACCGCTGCTGCACGTGCTATTGTAGCACCCTTGATTGACACAGCCCCGAGTACCACAATCCCGAGAATAGTCAGCTCTAATTGGTGTTCACATGCAGCCACATTCTGCTGCTGCACGGAGGTGTGCTGCAGTGCGGCTCTCCCGGTCCTGCCTGTTAATGGCTTTTCAATAGCTTTCAAATGGCAGCAAACTAAGCTGATGAGTGGGCTGGAGAGAAGCCACGGATAGAGGGATCCTAAATCTTCTTCGTGCACATTGTCCATCAGCCACATATGACCAGATTCTTAGCTGGTAGTAAAGCGGATTATTTTTAGTTGCCACCAGTTGCTGTGTGTGAATAGGAAATTGATAGCAGGAGCTTAAAATAGCCACCTCTTAG
The DNA here is from genome assembly GCF_049350105.2 of Macaca mulatta. NCBI lineage: Eukaryota > Metazoa > Chordata > Mammalia > Primates > Cercopithecidae > Macaca > Macaca mulatta. Next base: position 103,136,447 of record NC_133422.1, on the reverse strand, counting down.
AGTTAGAGATCTTTGATCTGTCCCTAGTAATGAAAAAAATTGCATTATATTTCAGAACACATCTTTCTGCTTTTCTGTGCAGAATGTAAAACTTAAATTATCCATAAAAAGCTTTTGGTTTGCATAGCTTTAAAATTTAGGATTCTCCTACCTCTGCAGACTGCAATGAATTTAACTGTACAACCCAATTGGATGAAGTAAGTCTGACTGAATTGGAATCAGAAAGAAATGCATGGCCTGCCAGGGTTTATTGTTATAAAAGTGAATATCATACTCAGAATGCAATAGCCATGGTAGCAAACAAAAAGGTCATATTTTAAGTTGTTTACAAATTCAAAGTGATACTTTTTTTTGCAAATTGATGCATTTTTTTATGATGATCTCCTCCAAAGACAAATTGACATAGTCTAGAATTTATGTTTCAGGTTTGAGGTTATTGGAAAGGTAAACACGAACAGTTATGTTAAGTGCACCCATCCTTCTATGGCAGTAACATAATTTTGTATTCCTTACTGAACGAAACTCAAAGAGCAGTGCTTTCATTAAACTAGAAGATTATGAAATTCAAATCTATACAACAAGGGGTCATGACTTAAATTTTCACTGAACAATATTCTAACACATTTTAGTAGTGTGATGTAAAATAGTAAGTTAAAGATTTCGCACAGAACAGCCTGATTTCAAATCCAGGTTCTACCACTTATCAGAGTATCAATGTAAACACATTATTTAACCTGCTAAAGCCTCAGTTTCCTTATCTATGCATGTGAAATATAATTCCTAATCTTTATTCTGAAGGTTAGAAATAATGCACATAAAGTTTCTGGTTTCTCTTGTTGGTGTTCAATGAAAAGTTGTCATTAACATTAACAAGGAAAAAAAGATTTACTTATGTATACCAAAGGATGATTATGGACACTTTAACTTGGTTTTTCCAACGATTAGAATGTGGATTTGAAGCCTTCATCAGAAATGCTGATTCCTCATTCATTCATTGATTCCACAATTAATTTTTGAGAGTCACTGTCACACAAGTCACCATTTTGGCTGCTTTTCAGGAATAAAATATTCCCAAACAAAGCCTTTATATATCAGGAATCTATAATGTATGTTGAAAGAGTTTCTTGGATGTTTTGTAATGTTTCAGTAAAACTGTAAGAGACAACTATCTCTGTTTCCAACACAGGAAGTAAAGCTCTCTTCTCTTTAAATCAATACAAATCTTTACATGTGCATAAAATAACTGTGAGTTTATGTGAATGTTACCTAATGTCTCTTTGGGTAAGGTTGTATCCATGTAGATGTCCCTACCCCCTCTTCTTAATACAATACCAGATAAATAGTATGTTGCCTATAGACCTTCCTTAAATGTCTGAATGTCTTAATTTTCTGCAAATTGCATGCCTCTGCATATGTACAAACTCAGCAAACATCTTAAGACAATTGAGTTTAACGATACCATCCACTCTTTAAACTGAAAAAAAGCATAACACTCAGAGGGGCATGTTGTGCACTTGACAAAGAAAATAAGTTATTAAAAATATAATTGATTTGAGTCGTACTTTTTTTAATAACTTAAGGCATTTCTTATAAGAACTCTAACCAAGGTACCCTGTGAGAATTAACATCTCATCTCCAGGGGCTCATTATCAAATGTGTTCGTTTTTCATCGACTCATTTATTCCATAAACATTTGGCAACTCTTTGTGCTACAAGAGAAACATGAATCCCTGACCTCAAAGTGCTTATCGTCAGATGAAATAGAGACAATCAAGATAGTACAGTGTGGTGTGCTAGAAACTGTAAGACTGCAAATGTAGACCTCTAAAACAAGGGCCAACATCTAATCCACTTTGAGGAGTTGAAGGAGGATACACTAAGAAATGTATTCACAGATTTGTTAAACTATTTAGAATGTGCTTCCTATGTATAAACTGTACCTACATATAATTTCCCCAGATTAAGAAGCCATTTTATCTTTTTGTCTTTGAAACCACATACTCATCCTCTAAACACTGGTAGAACTATGTTTAAACCTAATTATACATTTCATCACTATACAACAAAAATTAATTTCTAATGCAGGCATTAGTACTGAGGAAAATAATTTTGGCTCTATTAACTTCCTTCATAAAATTTTTTTAAAATGGTAACTTGAAGTTGATTAAAATTTCCTCATCTATATCCATCCCTGAGAAACTCAACTCAATGTTGGGTTGTCAGACAATTATTTCAGGACTCCTTGAATCATATATATACACACACACACAGAGGCATATATATATATAATATATGTATATATATTATATATACATATATATATATGTATTTCATTTCTTTTCTTTTTTGAGATGGAGTTTCACTCTGTCACTCAGGCTGGAGTGCAATGGCACGATCTTGGCTCACTGCAACCATCTGCCTCCCTGTTTCAAGTCATTCTCCTGTTTCAGCCTCCCAAGTAGCTGGGATTACAGGCGGCTACCACCATGCCCAGCTAATTTTTGTAGTTTTAGTAGGCATGGAGTTTCACCATGTTGGTCAGGCTGGTCTTGAACTCTTGACCTCAGGTGATCCACCCACCTTGGCTTCTCAAAGTGCTGGGATTATAGGCATGAGCCACCATGCCCGGCTGAATCTTATATTTTAAATATGGTATTAGAGTCGATGACAGTAGCAAGAAATGACCAAGGCTAAATTAAATATATTGTTAGCAATTTATCTATTTTGCAGAATATGGTCATTAAGTACAAAACTAAATCCATGCATTTGAAAGAGGGTATTGCTTTTCATTTCCAGAAAATTTTCAAACAAATAAAGCACAATTATTTTATTTTTCAGAATTATTACAATGAACTATTGTTCTTCCCAAATACGAATGCATAATATTTCAAACTCATTTTTGAATAATCAAGAAACCCCTTTATGTCTTTTATACACCATACAGCTGCTCATTATTCACACTATTTCTGATATGAACACATGATTTTTTTCTTTTAAATGTTAGCATTATTATACACCAGACTTTTTCAAATAAGGCTAAATGATTTCCCAGCCAAAAAAAAAAAATTGAAACTGTAATGATTCTAATGAGAGATAAACATTCAAAAATTAGAAATTACTTAGTAAATATCTTTTAAAATGGAATTCATGAGACACAGCTCCAAAAAGGCCCCAGGTGAGATATTACTTCATGTTTTCATTTAAAACCCTATTTGGACAATGTACAACCTGTAGTTTCATAATGCCAGTCAGCTGACAGATAATTCCTAATCTAATAGTTCCTACATTGTCATGCTTTTTTAAATGAAGAAATTAAAACTAAAGTTTGCAAACATCATTAATTTAGGTAAAGTATGTATTAACAGTAGGTCATGACAAAAATTCTAAATGAAGATATAAATCACACACAGCAGTTTTTTGTAATGCAAAATTAAGCTCTGTGATGGGGCATCATTGCCTCTGCCCAGTGAATAGGCTGGGGCTTATAAATATTAGCCTTTGATGAAGTAAATTACATACATTTAGAGACCTTGAGCCACAAGTGTCTCACACACAATGGCTGAGAGCTAAATTTATAATATCCTTTATCACAAATATTGACTGTTTCTATGTGAATGGAGTCAAGACCGCTCCTGGGAACATAACTCTGGTCTAATAATTGAGACTGAAGGCTATAGAGGAGAAAGTATCTGAGTTGTCAAAAAATAAGGCATAAATACACTCAGCTCTTGCTATAGAATCAGCCTCTGGTCAACCCCTGGTGCCTCAGGACCAGGATCAAGCCTACCTTGAATGACTGAACAGACCCTTGACTCTCTGATCAAGTCCCTCATCTCAGTCTAGTGACTGTGGAGGTTGTTCCTGATTTTGGCCTGCCTATGAAACCACTAGCTCTCGGATTCAGGATTACACAGGGCCATGTGTTCACTTCAGCTGCACATAGTCTCACATTTCTCCAACCAGAACAAATGGACATTCAAGTTAGATGTGGGCAATTGTGGGGTAAACAAGAAGAAATTTACAATACAGACTTGCACAATTGGAAAGAAGTAGGGGTTAATAGGACCTGCCCTCTCCATGTCAGAGGGCAGTGAGGGCTAACCCAGCTGAATACTGCTTTAGTGACTAAAAGTGAATTTGTCATATAGGGGCTAGAAAATATCCCTGATTATTCAAATACTTTCATAGAGTAGTGATATAGAAAAGAAATGCAATTTTAAATACTGTTTCAAAAGACTGAAAATTACTCTCTGTAATGCAATATAGATTAATATAATAGCAAATATATGCAAGTGCATTGATATGGATATATGAAGATACACACACACACACACACACACACACACACACACACACTCAGGCTATATGGGATGTTCTAATTGCTCCTTAAGGGCATTTGCCACCCACTTCCTTTGGTGATTTTTTTCCCTAATCAAAATGAAATGTTTTAAATTCTAGTGAGGACCAGTTAAACTGGGTATCTAAAGGAGGACATTTGTAAAGCGTTTGTGAGGTTTTTCACTTGAATATGAACAATCACTTTGAAATCTTTCCAGCATATGTGTTACAACTATCTAGGAGTACTTTCCCATTTTCAGATGTCATTTCACCTGACTAATGTTTGACCTTGAACAAAAGTTTGCATATCTTAATGGTGAATAAGAAACAGACAGTGTTGTTTTATGTCTGTTTGACTCTACCTAGGTTTATGTGCACGTGTATGATATGGATGGATATGAGCACATGAATAATTAAGTATTCTCTGCCTTGTTCTTTAATCAGTTTGAGGGAATAAATAGTATACTGCAACCAGTTACCAGGAATAGGCAGATAAAAAAACTTTTATTGATGATGAAGCAAGTTTAGAGATTACTGATGGCCTAAATAAGACAGCTGGGACACCAGGCTGAAATGTTTGAACAGATCTCTATAAATTTGTCATTTAGAAGACAATATCTGAAGGCTTTTTGATGACCTAAAAGATATTCTTAATTTTCCTGAAAAGGATGAAAGGAATTGTAAGGCAATTAAAAAAGGAGCCTCAGCCTCTCTTTCATACTTTTCCCATTGATATACATGGACTTTTTAAACAAAATATGCCTCTTTAGTTGAATCATGCTCTTATTTACAATTTAATCACACTAGGTTACTTATTCAAATTCTGTGCATTCTTCAAATGTACTTCAAGCCCATTTAATCTACAAATTCTTCTTGATTTTTTTATTGCTTAAATTAGTCCTGACCTTCTCGAAACCCTATATTCATTTTCTTCCTGTACCAGTCAATCCAGCATTTATAATGCAACGCTTTGCATTTTTCTTAACTAGTATCATATGGAAGGCTCTTCCTAGGTAGGTAATTCATTATTTGAGTCTCAAGCCTTCTACTTTCCCTATTTCCTAAGAGGTCCAAAACATTAGTGAACATTCAGAGATCAACAAATGGAGAGCCAGAGAATTAGAATGGCTGTAAAACATTTTCTGGTGCATGACATATAATGTCTTGAGGAATATTTTATTAAAGGCAGGATTATTGAACACTTAGGTAAACATAACTTACCATACATGACAGGAGAAGAAGAGAGAATTGAAGTGGAGTATAGCCCCTTCTTCATTCAAGCATGTAGGTACAAGCAGACTGAGTTTATATTGTCTTTCAGTATTCCCCATGAAGGCTCCATTAAAACGGATCATAGGGAGATCTGGGTACTAGTTTAACTTTCTTCTTCTAAATGAATTTGAATTCCCTTGTTGCTAATTTTCTTTGAGTGACAATGTATACAATATAGTCACTAGAGAGGTTCCCAAAATTTAACAATATTTTAAAGTGTTCCAGAAAAAGAAATGTACACTGAGATACCCAAATTCACAAATGTCATTAAACTATTTCCCCAAACTGAAGTTTCAAGTCTTTTGGGTAAGTTTCAATAGCCCTCATTGTTAGGATATTATTCTCCATAAATATTTCCTCCTATCTGCACAGTTTGGGCTGTCAGAGGAAAGGGCTGTCTCTCTCTCAAATGGGCATATGTGCAGCTTATAAAAGCTGAGTCCTTGAACTCTTTGGTTCCTCTCCTGTGTTACAATTCCACTACCCTTGCAGGATAATATCAGGCTTTCTGTCTATTGCTTTTTGAATAGTGGGGCTCTGGAAATCAGTGCCAGGATGCTCTGTGAGTGTGGTCTGTGCTCTGATCCATGTCTCTGATTCATGATCCACGACTTCATGTTTCCCATCAGAATCTCTCTTAGCCTCTTTTGGCCACTCCTCTTACCTTCTCTTCCTCCCCTCCATCCCCCACCATCCCTCTCTTTTCCATCCCCCACTAACTGCTGCCTTCTCCCCTCCTCCTTTTCTCTTCCTCCTCCTCTCTCTCTCTCTGCATATTTAACACTCCTATAAATAATTGGAAGGACTTATCAGAGTAAAGCAACAGACACAGGTAAATACTGGCCACAGTGAGTGAGGCTAATGAAACCCTAGAAGTCTGGGACATCCTTTTCCTGACCAAGGCTCCTCTAGTGGATCATCTCTCCTTACTTCTACATCAGTAAACTTCCTTGGATATGAATCTTGTATCTGTCACTCCCTAAATGTCAGGTCACCTGTTTGAGGTTCAAATTCCTGTGATAAGAAATGGAAACAATAATGCCTAGCGCCCAGGGTTCTTCCGTACAAGATAGGTACTCAACAAGTACACTTCCAACCATCACTATCTAAGTATTTCACACACCCCTGATATTGTATTAACCTAATGCTATCTTTATATTACTGAAAATATTTATTATGTGATTTGCCCTGAAGACATCACTGCCTTTGGTACAGTCTTGCAGGTATCAATGACTAGCAGAACCCCTTCACAGTAAATATGCCATGTTTACCCATGAACCAGGTGCTAAACAAGTAGACATTATATGGTATCCTCCCAATCTGCAGGGGACACTTTCCAAGATCCCCAGTGGATGCCTGAAACCACAGATAATACGGAGCCCTATATACACTGTTTTTTTCTATACATACATTCCTATGATAAAGTTTAGTTTATAAATTAGGCACAGTAAGAGATTAACAGCAACAATGATGAAACAGGACAATTATAGCAAAATACTATAATGAAAGTTAGGTGAATGTGCTCTCCCTCATCGTCTCTCTCTCTCTCACAATATCTTACTATACTGTACTCACTCTTCTTGTGATGATGTGAGATGATAAAATGCCTACTGATGCCTGATGTGAGGGGAATGACGTAGGCATTGGTATGGAGCAGGCTACTATTGACCTAACACTGCAGTCAAGAGAGGATCATCCGCTTCAGATGGCCCAGGATCACTGAGCCGCGACAATGTCAATGACTGGATGTCAGGAGTACACGATGTGGATGATTAACGAGCAGGAAGCATGTAGTGTTTATGCAATGGACAAAGGGATGATTCATGTCCAGAAAGAAGTGAAGCTGGATGGCGTGAGACTTCATCATGTTACTCCATGCATGGAACAGCATGCAATTTAAAATTAACGAGTTTCTAGAAATAGAATACAAATATTAAATAGAAATTTCTAGACATTTCCATTTAATATTTGAGACTACAGTTGGTTGTGGTTAACTGAAACTGCAGAGAGCAAAACTGCAAATAAGTAGGGGGACTACCAAAGAATTCTATCAACCCTGGAAGTCTTTGTTGAGCACTCGACATACAACAGCCATGAATCAGACCTAGACCCTACCCTGTGGAGCTTACAAAGATTATATACTGGGAACCAGAATTATGGAGACTACACTAGAAAATGCATGGCAGTATGGAGCAGGCACCCGAAGCTTGAGGGTTTGCACTGTGTTTCTGAAGATGTGGTGCTTGGCAGACACCAGAGAATGAGTAGGAAGAAATCAGGCAAAGCAGGTGGGCAGAAGGGAGGTCTGTGGTGTCTTCATGACATGTTCAAGAAATAAACAGAAATATTTGGCAAGGCTGAAGGATAGTACCTGGCACAGCCAGTTGAGAGGTGAGTTAGAGAGGTAAGTGGAGGCCAGGCTGCAGGGTAGGGGTGAGAGGCTCTGTCCATTCTCATGAGTCGTACAGAGACAAGGAAGCTTTTAATGCAGAGGAGAGGGATGATTAGATCTGAAACGCATAAATATTGCAGGAAATTATTGGAGCAGGAGAAATAGAAAGGATAGTGTGTTTGGGAAGGTGAGGCCGCCCAAGGCCCCTAAGGGCGAAGCACTGGGGTCAGAGCAGAGGCAGTGACAAGTGGGAAGTGGACAGCACGTCCCATCATCATCGACCAAAAGGTAAGTCCTCTTCCTGTCTCGAAATCTCCATCCCTATCTCTGCTTCCTTCTTTCCACAGTTTCCTCATAAACGTGGACTTGATCTGACTCAATGCAGTAGACTTGATCTGACTCAATGCAGTATTTCTTTAATTTATCTATTGTTGCCAATCCTGGAAACCTCTCATCCCTAGAAGCCCAAAATCCAGAAATTCTACCCATAGACTTGGCATCAAGGGAATGAGGCTGGGATACCTGTAAACAGTAATATGAATGCATGCTCTTAGTATGGTTCATCCCTGCTTCCTCTCTTCTTCAGTGTGACTTCAATGTCAAACATCAGAGCAGCCCTAAAACTCAGGTAGTCAAAAAATAAATATGTTAGTGTCATTCCCTTTAGCATTTCCAGAATAAATATTCAGATTTATTATTCAAAAAGTAAGAATATTCTAAATAAGCTTCGTAGTGAATATTTCTAGGAAATGACTTCCATTTCTTAAGCCTTCATCTTATATAGCAAACAATTAAAAAGTGCTTCTTATGTGGTAGGCATTCTAATGTCTTCATAGGCATCAATTCATTTAAGAAATGGAACAATGTAGTGGGTACTAATACTTTTTTAACAGATGAGGAAACTGAGGCACAAAGACTAAGCAAGACATTCAAAATCATTTGGCCAGAAAAGAGCATGACTCTGTTGACCAAGTCATTCAGGCTACAGAGTCCACCATGCCTTTCATCATGGGGCAATACCCCTCCTGCTGGGTGGTTTAGGCTTAGGTTTCCAGTATGCCATTTGCCCTCAACTCCTAGCACAGGCCTTTCTTCTGTCTGTCACATTTTTCTACCTTCCTCACTGCCCATCGTCCCTTCAACCCTACATGTTGGTGTTGTGTACATAGGGAGGGAGAGGGAGAGGGGAGGACACGCATAAGAGAGACATCTGGAGAGGAGAAGGTGGAGAAGAGAAGGGGTTGTGTAAAATGAGTAGGAAATAACTGTTCAAGGGTCACAGCGGGCAAACTGCCTCCCGCTCGGCCCCTTCCCCTTTCTTCTTGGCCAGTTTAGCTGCACTGATGTATGGCTGTGATACCTCCTGATGCTACATCCTATTACTGCTAATTTACATCCTGCGTGGGCTTCCTCTCAAAATGCTGACATGACGCTGGTACAATGATGTTTACTCTTTTTGTTTGTTTGTTTTGTTTTGTTGAGACGGAGTCTCGCTCTGTCGCCCAGGCTGGAGTGCAGTGGCGCGATCTCGGCTCACTGCAAGCTCCACCTCCCGGGTTCACGCCATTCTCCTGCCTCAGCCTCCCGAGTAGCTGGGACTACAGGCGCCGCCACCGCGCCCAGCTAATTTTTTGTATTTTTAGTAGAGACGGGGTTTCACTGTGTTAGCCAGGATGGTCTCGATCTCCTGACCTCGTGATCCTCCCGCCTGGGCCTCCCAAAGTGCTGGGATGACAGGCCTGAGCCACCGCCCCCCGCCAGTGATGTTTACTTTTACACCCTCGAGTATCTATCAAGGCAGACATTGCAACATACAGACCCCAGTCAACCAAAAGTGTAAAGAGAAGGAAAGTGTCAAGAAAAGATACAGATCGGAAGTGAGACTTTATCAAGGGAAGAGGTATATATGTTTATATTTGAAATTTCAGAGTACAGCAGGGAATCAAATTTTAGATTCTTATGAAGTAGCTAAGCTGTAGCAAATTTGGTAGACATTTAATATTTTTTAACATATCATGAATGCTGGCAATTACATCTAAGCTGCTAATATGGTAAGAATTATACTCAGACCACAGAAGATATTGATATACATCTCTAAAGCCAAATAGGTAGGTGTTAATTGAGTGGATTAAGGTAAGTTGTAGTGCAATGGTTGTGGAGAAATATCACCAAAATAAGAGTCTTACATTAATCCGATGGGGGATATTTTGAGAGTCAAATTTATGACTCTGTTTATTTACATAAAATCCAAAAACAGGTAAAAATTATGCTAATAGAAGTCAGGGAAATGGACTATTGATAGGAAAAAGGCTCTAGGGAACTTTCTAGAACAAATGGAAATGTTTCATATTTTGATCTGGTGGTGGTTGCACAGGTATAAATATAGAGAGATACATTAAGATTGGTTGAATTGTACATGTAATATATGTGTGTATTACTGTATACAGATTATAATCTATTGTTTAAGTGTTATAAATAGTGACATAATAACATAGCAGCAACAGACACAGTGAGAAAAGGATTTCCAAGTGTGTAAAACTAAGGTAACTCAGAAGCATTGGTTCTTTCTACATTCATTCATTCAACAACTATTGACTGACAGGCTACTATACTTTTGCATATGGATACAACTAAGGGGCAGTCACTGCCCTTAAACTGATTTCCTAGCGTAGCAAATCAGCAACTATAACAGTGTGGAAAATGCAAAGGTAAGCTTAGACAAAGCAAGATGGAGGCATAGAAGAGGTGGTGGCTGGCCCAGGCAATAGCTCCTTCGTACCATATACAATGTACTCTGTGAGGTGCTCCTGTCTGTCTCTATAGGCTCAACTTTAGCTGCTTCTCATCTTCTATGCAAATGTTCCAGGACACCCACTGCCACCACAGCCTTAATGCACAATGCCTTGTAGGAAGTGTCTCCTGCTGGGAAGTCTCTTCTCCCCTTTTTGCAGGTACTCTTCTGGCCTGAATTACATGCACCTCTTCCAGAGAATCTTGGGAGAGTCTGTAGTTATTCAAAGAGATCCCTAACCTGAAAAATTAAGACCACTCTTGCAGCAGATGGGGAGTGGTTAGCAGATTTTAAACAGAGGAGTTAAATCGTGATGCTCTGTGAAGAACAGATTTGAGGGAGACAAGATGGACAGCAAGGAAACTTATTTAAAAAGCTCCTATAATAGTCCAGGGGAGAGAGCATGAGGGCTTGAAATGGAGTCATGGTAGTGAAGACAGAGCAGACTGGGTAAATCCTCAGGAAGCCATAGCCTGGAGACTGGCAGGATTGGGAAGTGAGAGAGAAGCCCAGGTTTCCAGGTGCTTGGGTGTTTGGTGAGGGCCATCTGTGTATCTGGTGAGGGACTGGACAGTGGAGGAGGAAGACACAGAGTGCAAGAGGAAGGGGATGGTTTAAGGGAAAGACAATCAATTATTATCTGGGTATGATATATCTAGGAAAGGTTAATAGAATAAATAAGCATATTTAGTGGGTACTCAATAAGTCTTGTCCTTGGATCCCTGTAAACCGTCCCTGGTTATGCGTGCAGGGCTTCTGCTATGTACAGCCTTTGCTGGTATTAGAGAGAACACGAGATGGACTGAACATGGATCCTAGTCTCCACTTATTTCTTCTTTATTTTCCTTTAGTAATTTTGTTTACGGAGCCTGTACTATCAGGCAGGCACTAGGCCCTGAGAGACAACCATGGCACAGATGAAAGCCCGTGCCTATGAAGAGCTTACCATTTCAGTGACATTATTTGGGCATTGACAACAGGCTGTTCAGTGCTATAGTAAAGTGGAGTAAAACCACTCAGGTATACACGGAAAAGCCTCTGCCCAACTGCTAGGGATCAAATAAGATTTGGCCGAAATGAGCTATCATACCTGAAATCTGCAGAATGCGTAGAAGGAACGAGGGAATGAGGGCGTATGAAAAAGTGATGTACTCCTGTGATTTTAACTGTGGCCCCTGGACCAGCAGCAGCATCCCCACATAACTTGTTTGAAATGCACATTCTGTGCTCCCATCAAGCTGTGCTGCATCCAAATCTCTGGGGTGGGTCCAGCGCTCTTGGGAATCTCACAGGCCCTCCAGGTGGCTCTCTGCTACACACTAAGTCTGAGAATCACTGCTCTAGGAAAACAAAAACCTGAAGAAAATGGCACATTCTGTGGCAAGAAAGAATGGAAAACAGCTTTCTTTTGTGTAAATGAAGACGTTCAGGGATGGCTGGAGCCTGGAGTGAAGGACGAGCAAGCAGATGAGAGAGCACGCTGAAATGGAATCAGAGATCAGGTCACCAGGAGCAATTTGAATTTTATCTTGGGGATAGTGGGGAGGGAGCTATTCACAGGTTTCAAGCCCCAGAAATAAAGGACATTTTAGGCAGATCACTTTTGTTATAGTGGGGACAATGTACACAATACTTAATCTTTCCTCTAACCTTTTCCTATCTTTTCATATTCAATTAAGACATAGGGAGATAAATGAATTTGTCCTAACAACGCTTTCTTTCTACACTTTTGTACTGCTTTGACTTACTGATGGATTCTAACAACTTTCTTAAAAGAGTAAGTAGTTTCTAAAATACTGCAACATTTAATGCACTTAGAGCAGTAAGTAAGGAATTCAAATTCCAGACCAAGAATGCCATAATTCCCTAGAACCACATTTCAAGGGCACAGATAAAATCTTCAGCTTAATTCACTGACAGTGTGGTTTACACATGAGCAAGGGAAAAAGGATTACTGCCCATGGTTCAGTTCCCAAGTCATCATCATATGACCCATCACTAAACGGCCGAGGAACAGCTAAAAGAGAAAATGGAGTTGATGCCATCCAGTTTTCTCGATGATTTCAAGCATAGACTACAATGGTGAAGGAATTCGAATTCCCAGGCAAACTAGGGTTTGCACTTACTCAGAACATTGCATTTGCCTCTGAAAGAGTCTTAACTTGTTTTGTACTTAGACACAAAATACAAAGAAAGTGGACATATTTTCTCTTTAATGTCTACTACATATACATTTTTACTAGAAAATGCTACTCTTCAAATATTCAATTTAACAAATAGTTATAGAAAGACTAGCGTGTGCAAAATGTTTTCGTAAAAGTTGACTTGGATAAGATAATGAAGACAAATTATTGCGTCCAACTCTGCAGTAACTTATAGTTTCCTGGAGGAAGGAGGGCAGTTGTGAAAATCATCAGCCACATGTAAATATAAGTGTTTATGCCAAATCAAAGTGTTTATGCCAAATCAAAGTGTTTATGCAGTGCCATAGGAGCAGAGAAAGGAAGGTGGGCAAGAAAATTCACAATACAGAATGGTCTAAACAGGTCAGGAAAGAAAAAAATGCATATTTCACTTTTATACTAATGGATTGTTTAGTATGGAGGTAGCCAGTTGTAGATGAGCTAGTTTGGAAACAAAACCCAGAACCATCTGAAGGTCTCTGGAAATCAGTCTGCTTTCTGTTTCTGGGATTTGCCAATTCTGGACATTTCATACAAATGAGGTTATACCATACGTGGCCTTTTGTGTCTAACTTTTTTCACTTAGCATATTTTCATGGTTTATACATTTGACAGCATGAATCAATATGTCATTCCTTTTTATATTGAACAATATTCAATTGTATGGGTATACCACATTTTGTGTGTTTCTTTCAGTAGATGGACATTTAGGTTGTTTCTAGGTTTTTTGCTACTATGAAGAATGCTATGAATATTCATTCATGTTCAGGTTTTCGTGTGGACATATGTTTTCAGTTCTCCTGGGACTATACATAGGAGTAGAATTCTGGATCATGTGATAACACTACATTTAAAATTTTGCAGAACTGCCAAACTTTTCCAAAGTGGGTGTAGTATTCTACAATTCTACTACCAACGTATCAGGGTTTCGATTTCTTCATATCCTTGTCAACACTTGTTATTGTCTGATTGACATTTTAGCCAGTTATCGGTATGAAGTTTATCTCACTGTAGGTTTGATTTGCATTTTCTTAATTACTAATGATTTGGATCATCTTTTTCTCTCCTTATTGATCAATTGTTTATGTTGTTTGGAAACATACTATTCACATCCTTTATCCTTTATTATTGGGTTGCTTGTCTTTTTATTGTTATATTGTAAGAGTCACTTTAAATATTTTAGAAAAATTCCCATATCAGACATAAAATTTTCAAATGTTTTCTCCCATTCTCTGTGTGGTATTTTCACTGTTCTGATGATGACCTATAAAACGTAACAGTTATCAATTTTAATGTAGTTCAAATTACCATTTTTGTCACTATGATTTTGGCATGATGTCTAAGAAACCACTGACTAATCCAAGGTCACAAAAATTTACTCCTGTGTTTTCTTTTAAGAATTTTATAATTGTAGCAACTGCATTTAGTTCCAAGGTCTATTTTTTTGTTAATTTGTGTATATGGTATGGAGTATGGGTCCAACTTCATTCTTTTGCATATGGATCTTCAGTTGTTTCAGCAACTTTTGTTGAATAGACTCTTCTTTTCCCGTAGAATAGTCTTGGCACTGTTGTCAAAATTGATTGATCATAAATGTAAGTGTTTATTTCTGGACTCTTAATTATATCCCATTGATTTATATATCAGCTTTATACCAGTATCACATTGTTTTGATTGTTTTGTAGCTTTGTAGTAATTTTGTAATTGGGATATGTCAGTCTTATAATTTTGTTTTCTTTTTAAAGATAGTTTGTAGTCATCTGGATATCTTGCATCTATGTGTTAATTTTAAGGTCAGATTGTCAATTTCTGCAAAAAGTCCAGCTATAATTTTAGTAGGGATTGCATTTTGTCTATAGGCCACTTTGGGGGAGCATTGCCATCTTTCCAATATAATGTCTTTCAATCCATGGAAAAGAATGTCTTTCCCTTTGAAGGCTTCTTTAATTTCTCTAAACAATAGTTTATAGTTTTAAATGTACAAATCTTGCACTTGTTCTGTTAATTTGTCCCTAAGCACTTTATTCTTTTTGATGCTATTTGTATTTAGAATTGTTTTTGTAAGTTCATTTTTAAGTTGTTCATTGCTGGTTTGTAAAAACACGATGGAGTTTTGTTTGCGGATCTTGTATCGTGTAAACATTCAGAACTCATTTATTGGTTCTACATTTTATATGGATTTCTTATAATTTTCTATATGCAAGATCATGTTATCTAAGAATAGATAATTTTGCTTCTTATTTTTTAATCTGAATTATTTTTATTTCATTTTGCTGTGTAAGCGCCCTGGCTAGAACATGCAGTACGTTATGGAATTGAAGTGTTGACAGCAGAGATTATTGTCTTGTTCCTCATCTTAGGAATAAAGTTCTATTAGGTTCAGGAAGCATCTTTCTGTTTCCTATTTACTGAGTATTTTTTATCATAAAAGGGAGTTATATTTTGTCAAGTCATTTTTCTGAGTCTACTGAGATGATCATTTGGCTTTTGTATTACTTCACCCATGAATTTGTCTTCTGTAATGCTTTGCCTGTTAATATGATATATTGTATTCAGTGATTTTCATGTCTTGGACCAACCTGATACTCCTGGGATGAGTCTAACTTGGTCACAGTGAATAAATCTTTCTATATGTTTCTGCATAGGATTTGCTAGCATTTTGTTAAATACTTTGTTTTTATATTCATAAGGAACCTTGGTCTATAGTTTCTATGGAATGTCTTTGGTTTGGGGATAAGGGCATTCTGGCTGCATGGAATGACTGGGAAGTGATCCTTCTTCATGTATTATGACACTAAGTTTTGAAGGTGGCTTCTTACACGTGAAAGGATAACTTCCATGAACATAACCAGGAGGGCATGTTACCTAACTAGATATCAAGAAATAAAAAGAGGAGACAAGTAAAGATAAATTTTAGAATGTCTTAAGCATATCCAGAATTGAGGACACATTTAGATACAATCACTCATTTACATATTTCCAATGTTTTTACAGGCAGACAGAATGTCAAATCCAGAAAGATTATGTAGATTTCCCAGACACACAAATGAGCCCTACCATATTCAGAAAATGCGAAAATCAATTCCTTTTTATATTTTAATCAAATTCAATTAAACTTTAGCCCTCTTAAGACAATGTGCCCAATTTGTTTTCTTGACCTTAAAGTGTGACCATAATCAATCCCATCTTTCCAAGCCATAAACTTTATCTGACAAGCTCAGTTAGCTTTACTTCTTGTCTCTTTCATCTCAGCTCCACTCCCTAAACACTATATCGTCTTCAAACATGAAGTGCTATTTCTGGCTTCAGAGTCTTTGTGTTGGAATGACCCCTTCTCCTTAACCTGGCTACATCTCCCCAAGTTGCATACTGGTTTAATTTCAAGACCTAGTTCTTGAAATAATTTTCTTGGTTTATTTTCTCATTTAGCAGGGAAGGCAGGCTCTACTAACAGGGCAGCAAGAACGTAAACTAGGTATAACTCTTGATGAGTTACATTTCTCATAGTCTGAAAGGAGGAAATGGGAATGTGTTGTCGAAAGTCAGAGACTACACCTCCCAACCCCACCCTGATAGATGGTGCTCCTTCCTCTGAGCCCTGCTTTGTGTAGTGCTGGGACTATCTCAGCATCTGTCACTTTATAATCCATTTATTTATTTCCTCGAGTGTTTCCTGTGAACTCCATTTGGGCAAGGACCATATCTTGTTTGACATTTTAACCCAGTCAGAGTAGCTGGCACATGTTAAATGTTAAATCAATAAACAGTTAGTGATTTAGAATTTTTAAACCTGAAGGCATTTCTGTCAAGACTGTGTAGACAGTAGCTGGATCTGTCTTATTAGTGTCTACCACCCAAGCATCCTGCCTCCTGTAGAATCTTATATTTTCTTAAAATGATTAGCTTCAGTAAAACCTTGAGTCAATGATATTATCACTTTTTTTCTAAAATCAGCATCTTGTCTCTTTTTTTCCCTTTTTCCTTGTTGAGGATTCCTTTCCTTAAGCATTCACTAACTCATTAAGCAGGCAACATGCAAGACACAGGACTGTAAAAGGCACATATGTTACAGTGTATGTCCAGAGGAGCTGCAGAAGAGTCAACTAAATGGGCAAATAAAATGTTCATATCTTATCCATAAAGTAAAGCTAACAAGTGATTCAAGTCTCACAAATATGCACATGCATGCATGCATATGTGAAGAAAGTAGAGTCTACTTTGTCAGAACATTACCTGCCTTCTATCTACCTCATCTCAATACATAACTAGAACACAAGCATTTTGCAGAAAGAAGTTGTTTCTGTTTCATGCTTCTTGCCTGTTTTTAAAAATAAGTATTATGCCTAAATCCAACAGTTTAGAGCTATAGCTTCAATTTCATTTTTTTTTTTTTTTCCCAATTTACAGTTTGGAGGGACACAGTCCCCTGGCTTGTCTTCTCTGAGTCTCAATTTGCTTACCTACCATGAGTCAGAAGACCATTTAACTGGACTACTGTGGGACTGTGTAGAGGGCAGAAGTTCAAATGGAATATCTGAGCCCATGATATGACAGATGTGACTTATCTTTTCAGTAATCACTAATTACTAACTCTATTTATGGACAAGCACCAACATTATTTATTCTGGTTTTATATTCATCAAATGGTCTTTAAAAAGCTTTCCTCATATGTGAATCTCTAAAGACTGTAGTGTTCAAATTTTATAAGGCTCTTGCTGAGGCAGATGGTAAAACATAAAAGTTGTTCTGATTTGAAATTGAACTGAATCCAATACTGGCTACATGTTATTTTTCTAGTAGTTCCAAATTAATTCCTTTTTCATTTGTTTCAGTGTGACTTCCAATTTAGAACTTTTTAAAATGATTAATTTGATTCATTTTTAAGGTCCTTTTTTTTTTTCCTTTTTATTGTGATGTAACGCAACTGAAAACAATAGACCAGGTCCACCACCCAGGTCTTTAAAACTAAAAGGCTGTAAGATCTTACTATGCTGTTGTCTCTTTACATTTTATGTTGATTTACTCTTACTTATGGAAAGCTAAATTACATGGACTCAAATCTTTGAAGTGATACCTCACCTCTTTCAAATTTAGACAGAATACACGACATCATTTTCAAAATGATATATGTGATACCTAATGGCTATCTTTAATTTTTAAATTCATATAAGAATTCATCATTCAAAATATTATGGCTTTTGCACCCACTGAAGACTTCCCTGTCATCTCTTTTATTACTATGAGTCAACTTAATTTTTTACTGAAGCATCTGTAAATGAACTTCCGGTAGACTTATCTATCCAGAGGAAAAAGAGCACTAATACAGACAAGCTGAAAGTAAAGGCAAGAGCTCCTTTTTTTCTTTTTAACCATTCTGCAATTCTACCTACTTGTTTCTCTCAGCTCTCCTCCTCTCTTCTGCCTCAAGGTCACCTCTTCCTTGTTAAGATAGCTCTTGGCCATTTGCTTATCAGAGTCTCTGCCAGATCCAACAATACTGCAGCCAAGAATAAAGCAAATATAAGAAGGAGGATTTACTATAAATGGCAGCATGAATGTGGCTGAACTTAAAATGCTTGTATAACTTCGACATCGCACGCTTCCATCAGCACCTATGCATGCAATTTGAAATGATTTTAGAGTAGCACTGTGCTCTATGCTTCTTTATAAACCAGGGCGGGGCCCTTGTCTTTCTGTTTCTCCAGATGAACCAACATGCAGGAGGATTTCAACAATAAGAGAAGAGTACCTTCGCCCACAAAGCGCTCCAGGTCCCAAATATTTTGAAGTTCAGTCGAAGAAAAAATTTCTAGTGCAGCATAATCATTAAAAAAGAGCCCAAGAGAGGAAACGGCTGAGGCAGGCAAATGTTAGTAAATTTAATCAATCTCACAGAAAGGCCTCAACGGAGCGTGCACAGTACATTCTGACTATGTGTGTGCTGGTCCGGTCCCTGTGTTAGTCCTTATGTGCGCTGTCTCCTTTAATCCTTGCCACATTCTCATCCTACAAACTCCGTACTACTGTTAGTCCATTTTAGAGATGGACAAACAACGTCGAGGGAGGTGATTGTCAAGGCTGAAGAAAGAGTAAGCCTGGATACCTGTTTCAGGTGGAACAGTCAGTCAGTCCCAGAGCTTCACATGAACTTTATTCTGTTTATTCCTAAATAATTTCTTGTTTCTCCTATATACTTTATGAAATTGTCAGGAAGATCTGACAATTTCGTTTCGGGCCCAGTGTTTTCCTCCCCAGTGCTCTTTCAGGTGTCCATGATTCATCCTTTCAGATGACTGTTAGTGGTGTTCCTTCTAGCCAATCTGTTTATTCAGGGCCATTCCATGAGGCTTTTACTCAAATAAGTATCTTTTTAAAATGTCTGTCTACAGTCTTAACATTATTCTACAAATGGTAGGGCCATCATGACCTATATTAAAAACAGAAAGGATTTGGATCGGATTCAGTTCAGATAAATAAATAAATCTATCTATCTATATAATTTACTTTTATTTTTTAAATTTTTTAAATTGAAGACAAAGAAGCAGAAATGAAATTTCCATGCTGTCAAACACAGCTAAATCTTGGCTTCTACTGTGCTCATGTTGCTAAAGTCCTTCTCTGATCTCCCTCTAGTGTCTTTCGTTCAGTACTACATTTACTCATCAGCTTAATGACTTCAAAATTGTTCCTTCATTCATTCACTTGGCTGATATCATTGAGCACCTGTTTGGGGCCAGGCACCTCGCTGGTGTATGTGCTGTGAACAGAACAGACCCGGGCCCTGCCCTCATGGGACTCACCATCTAGAGAAAGGCTAAGTGTTAAGGAACCATGGTGGCCCAGGGGCCTGAGAGCACTCCCACCATCTTCCCTTTTTCTGAATCCCCCTTTGACTTTGCACCCATTTCTAGCCCTTTCTCCCCAGTGCAAAAGCTGCAGCCCCAGCTGTGGGTGATACAGAAGAAGAAGAAGGGCTGGGCAGATCAGGGAGAAAGCACAGGAGAAGGCCATGAGAAGAATGAGGAGGAACCTTCCAGGGACCCAATAGCTTCCTGGGCTGGCCTGCAGAGGCTTGAGTTGTGGGCCAGTGAGAGGTGCTGAACCTGCCTATGGAAAATAAGGCAGTGAGGAAGAGAGATTGTGAAGAGTGTTGCTGGGGTCACACATTGGGTCCCTTTCAATGTCCTTCAAGAAATAAAGATTTAAAAAATTTTTTTACATTGAGTTTGGTTACAAGGATATACTTTCAAAAATATCATCGTGGGGTAGCTCACACCTGTAATCCCTGCACTTTGGGAGGTTGAAGTGGGTGGATCACCTGAGATTGGGAATCTGGGACCAGCCTGGCCAACATGGTGAAACCCCGTCTCTACTAAAAACACAAAAAATTAGCCTGGCGTGGTGGTGCATTCCTGTAATTCTAGCTGCTCAGGAGGCTGAGGCAGGAGAATCAGTTTAACCCAGGAGGCGGAGGTTGCAGTAAGCTGAGATCGTGCCACCACACTCTAGCCTGGACAACAGAGCAAGACTCTGTCTCAAAAAAAAAAAAAAAAAATTTGTGGGTAAGTGGGTTCAGACATTTGTTTCTGCATAGATATATACGTATTTCTATGTGTGTATATATATGTATGTGTGTATTTGTTATGTTTAACATATAGATAGCATTTATGAAAAATACTATGGAAGTCAGGAATAGGTTAAGATGAAAGAGAAGAACAGGAATGGTGGAATTTAGCTGTGGGGGTGCGAGGGAGGGT
Organism: Macaca mulatta; assembly: GCF_049350105.2. Classification (NCBI taxonomy): domain Eukaryota; kingdom Metazoa; phylum Chordata; class Mammalia; order Primates; family Cercopithecidae; genus Macaca; species Macaca mulatta. The sequence goes on along the minus strand of NC_133422.1, from coordinate 103,115,714 downwards.
TCCAGCCAGGTCTGATGAGAAAGCTTTAGACGAGGTGTGCACGATGAATCAGCACTAGTTGGGGAAGGCGCCTGGGCAGAGTGTACAGCATGGGTCACTCGTATATAATGGCAAATTATTAGTAGAGGAACCAAGAAAACACCCACATAGCTACAGGGGAGCAGGGCAAAGGCAGAAGCCATGCCACCAGGAGCTACAAAGGCTGGATAACAGGCCCCTGATGCATGCAATAAAGGTCACATTTAGATGCAGCCCTAGGTCTATGTGCACAACTAAAATGATCATGTGAAGCTTCCAAAACAGTGACAGAAACTAAAATCAGAGTTTCCAGAAATCTGCAAAACTGAAAGTGATAATTATCGATCGTTAGAATTACAAAGTGCTGTGGGAAAGAGATCCCGACTAGCTGAGAAAATCAAGGGAAGCTTGATGATGTTTACACTGCTTATTTTTAAAATGGGCAGTTTTTAGACATGCTGAGATTGAGCTGAGGGAGAGCACTGTAAGATCAGAGAACAGGAACAAGAGAGAAGAGAGGGGTGAAACCCTAAGAGAACAACCAGTAGTTAAGGTTTAGCAGAAGCATGGCAGCTGGAAGGACAGTAGAGGGTGACAAGGTACGTAGCTCCCTGGTGTCATTGGCTGGCTTTGGAGAAAGTGTGAGCACACTGAGTTCAGTCCCAAAAAGTTCCACAAGAGGCAGTGGAGGTGTGGGGGTTCCATTCTTTCTATACCAACGCTACCCCTCTAAGAGTCTGGGAGCAAGTACATGTATTAGTTTGTTATTTACTGTATTAGTTTATTTTCCTGCTGCTATGAAGACATACCCAAGACTTAGTAATTTATAAAGGGAAGAGGTTTAATTGACACACAGTTGTGCATGGCTAGGGAGGCCTCAGGAAATGTACAATGATGGCAGAAGGGGAAGGAAACATGTCCTTCTTCATATGGCACAGGAGAAGTGCTAAGAGAAGCAGGAAAAGCCCCTTATAAAACCATCAGATCTCATAACTCACTCACTGTCATGAGAAACGCGTAGGGGAACCACCCCCATGATCTAGTCACCTCCCACATGGCCCCTTCCCCAACACGTAGGGATTACAATCCAGGTTACAATTCAAGATAAGATTTGGGTGAGGACACAAAGCCAGACCATATGATTCCACTCTTGTCTCCTCCAAAATCTCATATTTCTCAAGTTTCAAAACACAATTATGCTTTCCCAACAGTTCCCCAAAGTCTAAACTCTTTCCAGCATTAACCCAAACGTCCAAGTCCAAAGTCTCATCTAAGACAAGGCAAACCCTCCCTCCTATGAGCCTGTAAAACCAAAAGCAAGTTAGTTACTTCCTAGATACCATGGGGATACAGGCATTGGGTAAGTACACCGGTTCCAATGGAAGAAGTTGGCCAAAACAAAGGGGCTAGAGCCCCCATGAAAGTCTAAAGTCCAATGGGGCAATCATTAAATTTTAAAGTTCTCAAACAATCTCCTTTGACTCCATGTCTCACATCCAGGTCACACTAATACAAGAGGTAGGCTTCCATGGGCTTGGGCTGTTCCACCTCTGTGGCTTTGCAGGGTACAGCTCCTTCTACCCCTTCGCCTCCCTGTTTTCATGGGCTGGCATTGTCTGTTGCTTTTTCAGGTGTACAGTGCAAGCTGTTGGTGTATCTACCATTCTGGGGTCTGGAGGACGGTGGCCCTCTTCTCATAGCTGCACTAGGCAGTGCTCCAATGGGGACTCTGTGTGGGGACTCCAACCCCGTATTTCCCTTCCACACTGCCCTAGCAGAGGTTCTCCATGAGGGCTCCACCCCTGCAGGAGACTTCTACCTGGATATCCAGGCATTTCCATACATCCTCTGAAATCTAGGTGGAGGTTCCCAAACCTCAATTCTTGACTTCCGTGTGCCCAGTGGACCAATATCATGTGGAAGGCTTGAGACTTCCACCCTCTAAAACAATGGTCCGAACTGTACCTTGGTCTTTACCCATGGCTGGAGCTGAAGCAGCTGAGACACCTGCTGCCATGTCCTGAGACTGCACAGAGTAAGGGGACCCTGGGGCTGACTCAGAAAGCCATTTTTGCCTCCTAGGCCTCTGGGCCTGTAATGAGAGGGGCTGAGCAGGTCTCTGACATGACTTGGAGACAAATTCCCCATTGTCTTGGTGATTAACATTTGACTCCTCATTACATATGCAAATTTATGCAGAAGACTTGAATTTCTCTCCAGAAAATTGATTTTTTCTTTTCTATCACATCATTACACTGCAAATTTTCCAAACTTTTATGCTCTGCTTCCCTTTTAAACATAAGTGCCAATTTCAGATAATCTCTCTCAAGTTTAAGTTCCACAGATCTCTAGGGCAGGGGAAAAATGCCATCAGTCTCCTTGCTAAAGCATAGCAAGAGTGACTTTTACTTCAGTTCCCAAGAAGTTCCTCATCTCCATCATGAGACTACCTCAGCCTGGACTTCATTTTCCGTATCACTATCAGAATTTTAGTCAGAATGATTCAGCTAGTCTCCAGGAAGTTCCAAACTTTTCCACATTTTCCAATATTTTTCTGAGCCCTCCCAACTGTTTCAATCTTTGCCTGTTACCCGGTTCCAAAGTCACTTCCACATTTTCAGATATCTTTATAGCAGTGCCCCACTACCCTGGTACTAATTTACTGTATTAGTTCATTTTCACAATACTATGAAGAAATACCCCATACTGGGAAATTTATAAAGGAAAGAGGTTTAATTGACTCACAGTTCTGCATGACTGGGGAGGCCTCAGGAAACTTACCATCATGGCAGAAGCGGAAGCAAACAAGTCCTTCTTCACATGATGGCATGTGAGAAAAGTGCAAAGTGAAGGAGAAATAGTCCCTTATAAAACCATCAATCTCATGAGAACTCACCCACTATCACGAGAACAGCATGGGGGAACCACCCCCATGATCCAATCACTTCCCACGTGGACCCTCACCCAACCTTCCCACGTGGACCCTCATCCAAATTACAATTTGGATTCCAATTCAAGAGGAGATTTGTGTGGGGATACAGAGGCAGACCATATCAATACCCTACAATATTGCAGGATACTTGGACATTGGAAGGGATTTTTTTTTTCACATGGAGCAAATCAGATGATGAGTACTCCTGTAAGATAAACAAAGATAGATTACTAAGATGGGCTCCTTAAAAGTAGAGGTAATTACATTTTTGGCACTCATGGCTATACTTAGCTTTCAAATATACTTCTTTCACAGGCGTCTATATTATGTCTAAGAGTCAGTCCTTTAAGAAATGATCATATAAAACTGAACACGCATATAACTGTGATACAGGACTATGAAAAAGGATACAAGGGCTTTGCTTATTATCAGAACCCATTGCCACTACCAGATATGGTTTGTTTCCCATGGAACACTCCACTGATAATTTCTGAAAAAGTAGAAATGTTTACACATGGATAGAATATTTCAAAAGTGGATCATCCTGCTGGGGCATTCCAAATTCATTCATCCATCTAGACAACCACCAATCCATCCATCCATCTATGCATCCAGCCATTTATTCAATTATATGATACCTATTACCATGAACTGTGCAGAGGTATACAAGTGGAAAAACAGACATTGTACTTGCCCCCTAAGGCTGACAACGTAGTGAGGAAAACAGAAACACAGTTGCAATTAAGTTGGTAAGTGCTTATTTAAAATCCTTCCATAAAATAAAAATCAGCTAAAGGAATATTCATCAAAATCAGAAAAATCAAGCATTACACTAACATTTATGATAGAAAAGTTCAGAATCCAGGACCTGAACTTATATATTAAAGATAACTTTAATAATTCAAAATAATTTAATATTTTATATTTAATAATTTAATAATTCAAAATAATTCAAGTCAACTCCAATGTTAATATTTGAGCTAGTATTGTCAAGAATTTCTCCACTAGCATCTCAACTTTGGTTTGATCATTCTGCTAGTTCTTTTGTGCTATCACCATTGCAATAAATGGCCACATTCACTCACTATGATTTTCGCCTACACTTCTCTAAACATTACTTCATTTCCTTGGTCTTACTATAGCATTCTTTTTTCAAATATTACAAGTCAGTATTTTAGTCCTTGCCTGGCTTTCCCAAAAGGAAGTTTCAGATTTAGTTCCTTGGTGCAGGGGTGTCTTTTTCACCAAAATATCCTAGTATGCCTCATTAGGTTATACACAGTATAGGCACTGATATATATGGTCTAGCTCTGTATCCCCACCCAAATCTCATGTTAAATTGCAATCCAAATTGTAATTCCCACTGTTGGGGGAGGGACCTCATGGGGGGTGATTAATCATGGGGGTAGTTCCTCCATGCTGTTCTTGTAAGAGTGAGTGAGTTCTTATGAGATCTGATGGTTTTAGGCGGGGCTCTTCCTCCTTTGCTTTGCATTTCTCTTGCCTGCTGCCTTGTGAAAAAGGATGTATTTGCTTCCCCATCCACCATGATTGTAAGTTTCCTGAGGCCTCCCCAGCCAAGCAGAACTGTGAGTCAATTAAATCTTACTTTATATATTACCTGGTCTCAGCTATTTATCTGTAGCAGTGTAATAGCAGACTAATACAGGCACTCAATATGTCTATTGAATGTATTTGTTATTGATCTAGGATCACTAGTGTTTAAGAAAAAAAAAGATTTGGAAAAGAGTAATGTATTAAGGCTTGACTCAGAGACAGGAAAATAGCATAAGCATATGTGTCAGCTGTAACAGGATGGTGTATTGAACTGCCTTTGTTCATTTAACCTGGTACAATTATAGCCACCAAACTGCTAAATATAGCAAAATATAGATAGTGCTATAAGTGATAAAACAAGCCATTCAAATGAACTCAGAGTAAGAGAAAATTAATAAGTTCATCCAAAGAAGTTAATCACATGAATTGAAAGCAAAAAAATTAGCTTAAATTTAAAATGTAAAGACAATGACCTATCCAAACATCAAACATTACCATTAGATAATATAAATATTATTTCAGAGATTTGACATCTAAAATCATAAAAAACCAAAGTTGTATATGAAATTGATGAATAACATATTTCAGATTAAGTCTATGAATTTTTTCCCACCTTTGGTTAAATTTAGAAATAAACTATAACTAATTTTAGAGCCAATTAACAATTCAGAACACATGCACTATCTCTATTAGGAAAAGTAGTCAATTTAATGCCTCCAAGATGGATCAAAACATTGTAAGATGATGTCAATGTGTCCAGGATTTTCCTAATTAGCAAAACTGGCTGTTCCCTCTGTCCCTTTATCCCCAACACAATCATGACACACATCAAATCTAATTCTCAGTTGGTTTTTAGGTAAGATATGTGTTTCATGATATCTCAAAATATTCCCTTGGAATATATTTTTTAAAACAAAGAGCAAATCCTTTACAATTCATTTTTGATTTTGAGTCAAAATATTCACTTATTACATACTTTTCAATAGGCTCATTTTTTCACTTTCAAACCACATACTGCTTAACCAGAGCTTAAATGGAAACTAGACATTTTTCCAGGTTCTTTCTCCAGGAATGTTCCCTCAATTTAGGATATGCTTTTCCATATCTATTCCACTACTTCATAGCAAGTGTTATATTTTCTCTAGTTTTACTTCTAAATTCAGTAGAAACTTTTTAGTCAATGAGAGAAAACTGCAGGAGTAGAGATGGAAAATGGATTCCATTGGTGGTAGTTTAAAAATGAAGATTCTTCTACAAATATTGAACTATTTTATGGAGTAAAAATATTCCTCAGTATTGTCCAGAAAATTGCAGGACCAAACCACCTACTTCCAACGTAGCCTTTATTTAATATTTCAAAGTCAAGACAGATTGATTTCTCAAAAGCAAGGCTCTAGGCCATAGTTGCAACATAACGTGAATTTTTCCCCATATTTGGTTATAGTTTAATGTTTTCATTTATTAGTGACATATTCTATGACTGTGTTGGTTTTCAAAAAATTCCCTTGGAAGAAGAAATTAAATTACTGTCAAAACACTTCAAAACTCCTACCAATAATCTTAAGAATCTTGGCCGGGCGCGGTGGCTCAAGCCTGTAATCCCAGCACTTTGGGAGGCCGAGGCGGGCAGATCACGAGGTCAGGAGATCGAGACCATCCTGGCTGACACGGTGAAACCCCGTCTCTACTAAAAAAATACAAAAAAAAACTAGCCGGGTGAGGTGGCGGGCACCTGTAGTCCCAGCTACTGGGGAGGCTGAGGCAGGAGAATTGCGTGAACCCGGGAGGCGGAGCCTGCAGTGAGCCGAGATCCGGCCACTGCACTCCAGCCTGGGCGGCAGAGCGAGACTCCGTCTCAAAAAAAAAAAAAAAAAAAAAGAATCTACACATATTCTTTTAAAATCACAATTATATAGAAGATGACTAGCAAAGAGTGCATCAGAGAGGCAAGAGTTAAGGAAAGGAAAAATAGCCTACAAAGAACCAAAGGTGCAAGAGGTCTACATCTTATAAAAACTGATGAAATGCTGTATGCCTGTGTGGGTGGTGCCTCAGTCCAGTCAGGGGCCTAAAAGAGAATGCCTGAGGCCACATGGCTTAAATCACAAACATGTACTTCTCAGAGTTGTGAGGCTGGAAAGTCTGGGATGAAGGCACACGCAGGCCTGGTGTCCAGTGATGGAATTCTTCCTTGGCTGTTTTTTCATCATATCCTCACATAACAATGAGAGAGAGAAAAAACTCTAGTATGTCTTCTTATAATGGCACTAATCTCATCATGATGGCCCCACCATTATGACTTCCTCACCTCCCAATGGCCCAACCTCCTAATGTGACCACATTGGGGGTTTCAGTTCAACATATGAATTTGGTTGAGTCACAAACATTCAGTCAACAGCAGGTTGAAAGAATCAAGAGCACCAATTTCAAAGTCATACTCTCCCAATTTGAGAGGCCTGAGGAGATGTTGTAGGCTCCTGAATGTCTTGGTAAACTGCCTCAAGACAACATAAAGGTCACATAACCAAACACTCAGCAGTGTTCACCCACTGCCTACCTTGCCTTATTCTAAATACAAGGACTAGAAATATGAAGGACTACGCTCAGGGTGGGATTGGATGTTGGCACAAAGGTCTGGGATGCAGGTGAATGTGCATAGCCTCTGGGTCCCTAGGATTATCTTATAACTTCTCTGGACACAGCCTCCTCATATACTCTGCGTGGAAGAATTTAGAATCATCTTGACACTTGAAAAAAAAAATTACTATGTTGTCATATTTAAAAAGAAACAAACTGTCTAGTCCACAATCTGAGTTTCAGATGATCATATAATTTATAGTTCTTTAAGTAGAGAATAATTAATTTGGTTTTCCCCTTTGTTTCCTCTGCATATAATTTTTATATAAATATATATATGTGATTTAAAATTATGTTCCTTCTCATTTTTTTTTAAATATCTATTGGCATGGAACCTATTGAAAGTTCAAATAATCACTCTGCTGGTGGTGTACAGTTAAAATAAATAACAGGAAATTCTCTAACAGGTTTCAGGAAGCTCTCTAATTTTCCCCTTTCTCACAACACAGTCCAAATTCTTCAAATACGAGATGTTACTTTTAAAAGCTTAAAATTCAGTTGCGGTGCTCCATGGGACACACATCTGCAAAGGGAAACGATGCATTGAATGAAGCACATATTCACAGTGATCTCTGTCCACCTTGCAAAAAAAGTGGTCCCTTTGTAAGGCTTTTATATGGGTCAGAACACTCTACCTGCTGGGTTCAAAGCCACACAAGAAGCCCTCAAGTATAAAGGACCTGGGATTACTTTTTTCTCTCTCTCTTCATATTTCTTTCTGTAAAATTAAAAAAAAAATCTTCATGAGGAAAAGTGGCATAAAAATAAGCCCATTTTCAGTAAGATCTGCTGGAAAATATAAAGTTGAAAAAGCTTATTTACTTTTAAAACACCATAGTAAAATAAATAAATGGTTAGCATTTAAGGCAAGACTGTTATCACTAACAGGTCTGTTATGGGATACATTTACTAAATTTTGCAAAAGCAACCATAAAATGAAAGAAAAAACAGTGTTCTTGTTCATACCATGGTTGCTAAGTTTCAAAGTATTTTTACTTCAAAGTCCTAGAATTTCTAAGAGAGAGTGAAATAGTTCAGTCATGACACTAGCTCTAGGGTATGGTTTCCCCACCATTTACCTTTTGTTTTTTAGTTTTGTTTCTCTCCTAGGGAACTATTTTTATATGTAGTAAATTCTATAGTAGTAAAAATTTCTAAAGATGATTGATGGAACCTAAAGTATTCTGAATGTATAAGGGTCAACAGTAGCAGCGTTAATAAATACAATGTTAACAAAGGAAAGTTATTGGCTTCTTACCAGGTACTGGACACTATGCTAAGCACCTTTGATGCACTGTGTTATTTCAATGCTCACAGCTCTATGTAGTAGGTAAAATGTTATAATTACCCACATTTCATACAAGAAGGCTGCAGCTTAGAGAGAAGTTCAGCAAATTAATCAATGCCAGTGATCAGTAAATATCAGAGCCAAAGTGCAAACGCAGTTTTGTCTGACATAATCAGAAACTCTTGAACAATCTTTGTTGATCAAATTTCCCCTACCCTTACACTCTCTCGGGGCAATGTTGGCAAAAGTTTTGCATCAGAATCAGAGTCCAAGAAAATGTAATCTTAAAAAGTCAAGGATTAGGGTAAATAGGAGTAATTAGAGAAGTACTGCTGACTTTTTTCAGCTGAATAATTGTGTTTGTACAAATAAGACCTGGGGGTGTGTCTGAAAATACAATGGATGAC